>NC_044566.1:15200003-15503442 GCF_007565055.1 Rhinopithecus roxellana | reverse complement strand
TTGGGGAGACGCAGCCTTCATTGCAAAGTGACATTATGCTCCAGGAAGAGGCCAGAGAGAAGGAAAGGTAGGGGAGTAGGAAATTAGAAAGGCTAAAAACAGAGGGCAGAGGAGGGGAGTGAGGAAGTTTTGACTGGATAACATTTAAGGCCCAAAGCACCAGTCTCCCTTACCTGGCTGGTTTCAGGTGGTCAGTTAGTTTACAGCAGGTGGTCTGTTGTTCAGCTGGGGAATTTCCAGCTGCAGTCTATGTCAACAACCACAGAAACTGCTTTGGCTTGACTGTAGAAAAGGCGGTCTTGTGTTACTTTTACAACACCTTTCTGAGAACACAAAAGCATTTTCGAAGCAGGCAGAGCATGTGACCACTCTCCTATCTTGTTGTGGCTGTCTGATTCTGCTTTTAAGTTTAGGTGTCTCCGTAAATTACAAGAGTTCATTTTGTCTGCCAGCTGGGGCATACTTTAAAACTCTGAAAATATATGTATCCTCTTTCTTTTGGGTTTTATTTAAAGAGCCTGAAGCAGTCAGCATGAATAGCACCACAGACTGAGTTTTTTGAGTTTTACACAATTGCATTTCCCTTTCCATTCTCATCTGCAATGAGCTAGTAAACTTTGCCATTGTCCGGTGGCTACTCCAGCTTTTCTCTGGATAACACTGGACAAATAACGTATACATTGCCAAAACCAAATTCCTTCTGCAATGAAGAAAACTTTTTACATTTTTCTGCAGAGCAATTTAAGTCTTTATTTTCTTGAAACTCTGCTTTTGCTAATAGAATATTTTATTTTTCTTTGCAGAAGAGTTCCATTAGAGTGATTTTTCTTAAAAATAAAGCAGCAGTTTGCTAAAATGTAAATATAAGTCTATGTTAGAAAAACAAAAAGACTGCTCAAAGCGCAGTCACCGCCACCTTTTAGGCTTTGTGTTTAGGGGTGCCTGTTAGAAAACTACTAAATCCAAAGAACAAATTTCTTTTTTTTTCTTTTTTTGATGGAGTCTCCCTCTGTCGCCCAGGCTGGAGTGCAGTGGCCCATCTCGGCTCACTGCAAGCTCCGCCTCCCGGGTTCACGCCATTCTCCTGCCTCAGCCTCCCGAGTAGCTGGGACTACAGGCACCCGGCCACCAGGCCCGGATAATTTTTTGTATTTTTAGTAGAGACGGGGTTTCACCGTGTTAGTCAGGATGGTCTCGATCTCCTGACCTTGTTATCTGCCCGCCTCAGCCTCCCAAAGTGCTGGGATTACAGGCGTGAGCCACCGCGCCCAGCCCAATTTCTTTTTACTTTAAAGAAAAATTTTAAACTACCTATTAAATAATATTGAAAAGATAAAATTAAAACTAATTGAAGACCTAATTAGCTTTTCTTTGCAGTTGTAGAATTGGGCAATACCTCACTCTATAAAATAGAAAGATTATTCCACTGGGTATGACAGAACAGTTGGTTTTTGTAATGTGGGAAGAAGAAAAGAAAAATTTTAAAAAGCAGATTGGTTAACATTGGGTTACTACAGGTCACTCTTCTTGTATGGGTTTAAAGCAGAGAGGACACTCTTATTAAGCTAACTCAGTTGGAGTGGCTCATTCTAATTGGTTGCTGTGAATCTCCTGCTTTTTAGGAAAAACTGGTCTGCTGGGGGATTTATCTGCTTCACTTAGCATGAGTGATTTCATTTTGGTTTGATCTGGTCTACGGAGGCTGGTTCAGGTGGCTGCTTCAGACCAATGGCCTCCGAATATGAAGGGGAACAAACAAATACAAAAATGGCCTCCTGTAATATTTGTTTAACATTTTAAAATTACTGCATGTGAATTATTTTATTTTCTAGAACTAAAATGATTTAACACCATATATTGTCTAACATTTAGTATAGGTAGGTAGCTGGATGAAATTTTTTTTTCATTATTATTTCTTTTGCACTACATACAACCTGCCTACCACCCCCCTGCCTTTTAACCATACGGTCTTTTCCCTTTCTCGATTTCATTTCACCAGAGAAGGTATTGATAAGGAATATAAAGCAGCTTTCTAGTCTTCACCATAGATATTATGCTAGGAGTCTTTGAAGACAGAACAATATTATAGAAACAGTTATAGTCTTCCTGCAGTATCTGTGGGAGATGGTTCCAGAACACTCTCACTCTATCATATCAAAATCTGCTGATGTTCATGGCCTTTAGTGGGCCCTCTGTATCTGCATGAAACCTCAGAAATGGAAAGCTGACTGCACTCTCAATCAAATTCATTTTCTAGAGAAAGAGCGCCAAGAGCATCCCCTTAGAAACTAGGACATGATTACCCTGACATGACATAAAATTAAGATGATGGTTCTTGAAAAACAGGGGCCAACGGTCCATTTTCCAGGGAAGCCCTGGGGAGTTGAGAAAATCCCAGGAATCAGATAGTTGCATAATGATATTAAGCAGAAAGTACAACTGTCAGTGGTACTTGTGCTGCGACAGAGCGCAAAATTAGCAGCAATGTCCTCATGTCTTTAAGTGACAGACCTGCTATCACTGAAGAAACCTTATGGTGAGAGCTGACTCAGTAAATGCCAGTTTCATTAGTTCAGTAACAGATAGAAGGAATAGGAGCTTTTCAGTTTAAGTGGAGAGAAAAGAGAGCCAGAGGTTACACCTCCCGCCAATGTCTTAATATAATGTAAAACTTCCCACAAGAGAGATGCAATACAGGAAAGAAAGAGGTTTAAAACAAACAAACAAAAAAAGAAACCCAAACTGACCAAGATTAAGTGTAAATTGATAGTTATGAATTTATTCAGTAAGTATTTAAGCACCTACTGTGGGAAATAATGCTTATTAAAATAGACACAATTCCTTTTCCCCTGGTGTTTACAGTCTAATGGGAGAAATGGATATTAATTAATTACCAAAAAATTACCATTGTGATGTGGGATAGTTGGTAGACAGTACTATGAAAGATAGTGACTATAAAAAGAAATAGTTGATGAGTCTGACCTAGTAGAGGACAGGGATTAAGTTATATTTGAGCAAAGAAAACAAAGATAATTAGAAATTAGCCAGTTAAGAGGCCACTAGGGGAAAGATGCATAAGTGTTTGGAGGTAGGGATAGAGATACTGTTCCAGTAACTTCAAGGGCCTGGATATGAGCTGGAACAAGAAGACAAAGAACAGCCTGTGGAAAGAAGGGTGGATAATCACAGGTCACATCATACATGGGGACATCAGAGCCCATATTCTAGAATTTAAAAATTATCTAAAAATCAATGGAAAACTACAAAAGGGGTTTACACATAGGTACGGTATGATCAGATTTCTATTTGCAAAGTTTTAGTCTCGTTACTCTCACACCTTGTTAACCTTGAAGAGTTCAGAGCAGTAAAGTAGTTGGTATTCAAAGAGCAGTAGAAAGCTAATGCCATAGTTGAAGCAGGAGACAATGTAGCTTATACAAGAGGGTAACTGTGAATGGAAAGAAACATGGACAGCTTTGAGTGGGATCAGGAGGTAAAAGTGGAAGCATTTGATAAATGATTGATTATTAAGAGTTCAGGGAGAGGAGTTTTCAGGGTAACTCCTAGATTTCTCCATACAAAACTGCATGAATGATGCTACCACTGGAGGAGAACCTTATTTGGGTAGAAAGTGTGTGAGTTTAAACACAGGGACTGCAGAGGCACAATAGGGTCATGTACAGACCTCAGCTTTCACTCTGAATGAAAGGTAAATCACTGTAGGTCTTGAGTAGAAGAGAACCATGATCTGACTCAGGCTTTAAAGCGATTATGCTGACTGTGTACTGCAAGTAGATTAAAAAAAAAAAAAGATTACCAAGGAAAAATTCCCCTGAAAAATTAAGCAGGCAAAAAGAGTGTATTCAAAATAATAGGGAGAGGCCAGAACTCAACCTAAGCTCAGCTTCCACTAATACAAAAGGCTGGATAGTTTTTTAAAGACAGAAGTGTGATAGATAGTAGATAAGGGTTGGAGGATGCCAAGGCCCCCTACTTTTGCTTATTGGCCCCACCCAAAGGAAAACAGATAATTCTTCTATCTTCATAATAGAAGGTAGTTTCGTAACTTGGAGTAAGATGACCTCCAAAGTTAGAAATGAGGCTCCTATCCTCATGAAGAATCTGGGAGATAGGGGTGCTATCTCCCTTGATGATTACATTTCAATGGAGTAACCCCCAGTTCCTTGAGAATGACATTCCTGGGTTATAAAACTGGAAAGAGACTTTTAAAAAGATTTACATATCAAAGGGGAAAACAATAGAATTTACAAGTTTTCTAAAGTAAACGCTCTAGGAAAAAGGAGGTCAGGAGCCTAGTTAGGAAAAAACTTGTCTAAAGGCTAGGTTAAACTAAGGGGAACTTTAAGGCCCTCTTGGTTTAAAGACAAGAGTGGAAGTAGAGAGACTCTTAGTTTTAATGATGGAATTTCTTTCCTATTTAGTATTTATCTTGCTGTGTCTGATTATTGATTCATTATAATTAGTAGGGTTATTCAGAGGTTTCATTTGGTGGGATAAGGCAAATGAGTATGCAGATTGCTGTCCTGTTGGAATATTTGTTCCACCTCCTTGGAGTACACATAGATGGATTCTCTTTCCTTCTAGAAATTTTTCATGATGTCCACTTCAGAACAGCTGTTTTTAATACAATATTTTTTTCTGTAATATCTGTGTTGCTTCTTTTTCTGAAAAATCTGAATTGTTAAGAGTGTTCTGTATGTACCCTTCTTTTCTTACAAAGTTAGAAGTATATATATAGGCACACTTCACTCTGAAACTGAACTCAAATATCTCTGAGGTATGCCTGCGCGCACACGCGCACACACACACACTCACGTATATATGTATCTATATGTGTACATATGTCAGTGTAAATATCTACATGGATATACACATACAAACACACATATATAAATATATATTTACAATTATAAAGCATACACATATTCATAAGTGTGAAGCAGTATATATCCAATAAATAGAAGACAGCATTTGTCTTACATAAGACAATAGAAGGCATCTTGTATGTTCCAATAAATGATGGAGAAATAAAGGGAAATGTAGAATTGTATTGGTCAATATAAACTTAACCCATTTATGTATAGGTGTGGAATTTGAGATGTGACCAGTTCTATGTAACAATTTTTCCTATCCTGAAGGAGGAAATAAATCATGTCATTGGTATCAATAAAGTAAAAATCACATATTTTTATGTACTGTAAATATTCTTATTAAGATCAAGTGTTTAAAAACAGTCCTATTAGTCTCACTTCAAGTGCTGAATAGCTCTGTTTGACTTGCAATTACTGTGTGGGATAGTATAAATATAGACTATTTCTGTCACCAAAATAAGTTCAATTTGACAGAACTGATATAGAGAGTCATGTAAACAGACACAGGATAAAAGTGGAAGAATGAGTAGAAAAATAATTGAAATCTAATTGGATTATTATTGTGACAGTTATAATTAGCCCAAATTGTAAATAATTTTAAAAATCACAGAGAAAAAGATGTCCTAAGTGGATTACACTAAACTGTAAAACTTGACCAGAAGGAAAGAAATTCAGAAAATAAAAATGGAAAAATCACAGATACGATTATGCAACGTTTATAATATGTAGAATGTAAAGATTTATAAGAACATTCATAAGAACATTACAAATAATATCATGTTTATATCAATGATATAAACTTTATATAAGAATTACAAAGATTAAGTGAACTCATATAAAATTGACAAAGCTTCTGATACTTAGGGAAAGTGTAAATTACAACATACATAGTTGAGGGAGATGTTTAGCGACATTACCTCACCAATGGGAAAGCAATCATATATTATATTTTAAAAGACATGAATACTACTCCTAGAAATGTACCTTAAGATTTTAACTTCAAAAGTTAGCAATGATATATGACAGAAAATGGCATATGTTCACAGATGTTTATCACAGAGCTTATTACAACAAACAATTGGAATTATCCTGTCCTCTTAGCAATTAGGAACTTGAAGGTACATTGTTTCATAAACAATTTAGGTAAAATATAAAGCAAAACAAAAAGTAAAAGGAGTTCAATAAAAAATTCTATCTCTGTGGTATATATAGTTGTGCAAAATTATGAAACTATCTAAATGGCAATAGTAAAAATAAAAACAAAAAACAAAGCAGCAAGAAAATTGACTTGCATAGATGAAAGGGATTTTACAAAGTAGATAGTAATGATGATGATTGTTACAATTTATTCTTCCAGCATTAGGCAATGAATGTATAGGTTACTGTGTGGTGGGTATAGTGCTTATCACTTATAATAATTATCTTAATTAATTCTTCTAACAATCCAGGAAAGGAGCTACTATCATTCTTCATTTTACAAATGAGAAAACTGCATCCCAGAAAGGTTTGGCGTCCTATCCAGTGTCACTCAATGGTAAACGGAAGATCTCAGAGTCTAATCAGGTCTCTGTTGCTAAAATGCTTATTATACAATTTAAAACAAATAGATAACAGATACTTAATGCAAACTCCCTGTTTTTAGTAACTTTGTTTCTATCATATTTATGAGGCATACATTGAAATACATTAAGAAAATATTTCTTATTCCTTACATATTTGTTATGTTAAAAATGTTTATGCCCCCCAAAATTTGTATATTGAAATCCTAACCCAAAGTCATAGGAGGTGGGGCCTTTGGAAGGTAATTAGGCAGGGTCATGAAGGCAGAGCCCTCGTGAATGGGATTGGTGCCCTTATAAAACAGACCCCAGAGAGACCTTTGCCCTTTCTGCTATGTGAGGCTGTGACAAGACAGCACTGGCTCTAAGCTAGAACATGGGCCCTTCCCAGACACCAAATTCACCAGTGCCTTGATCTTAGACTTTCCTACTTCCAAAATTGTAAGAAATAATTTTCTTTTTTTTTTTTACTTTTTAAAATTTTTATTGTTTTCCAGACTCATAGTTTTAAAGTTTGTTTCTTTATTTCATAGTTGAATACACAATTATTCACTCTAAAAGTAATGCCGTGAAAGATATGCTGTTTTCACAGCCTGAATGTCCCCCATCTTTGGCTCTATAGTGTTTTGATCATGAGACCTACACAATTAATCATTTATACTAATACATTAGTCACTGTTTTCCAACCATTCATTTTCATTAAATACTGAGGGGAAGTGAACTAAAGTGTTGAAAAAGATTGCTTCCAAAATATTGTAATGCTGCCACACTGAGTTGTTCCCTGGCAGACACTCCACTAATTCTAAAAGTACATAGGAAAATGCTTATAATTGTAATGCAATAAGACAAAACTCCAGAATTCAATCAAATAAAACTGATTCCTCCACATCAGACAGAACTGAGTTCCTCTTACTTCCTTGAAGTTGACACATCTCAGGCAAACCTAACGATTGGATAGAGACACTGCTTACACTGCCCAAAGTATCTGTGTGTTGGGTATTACGTTCTTTCTACCAAGGAAAATACTTCACTATTACTTCCCTCTGTGTTACTTCTTCCAGTTCTTTTATCTAGATAGCAATTCTATTGTTGCCTCTGAACATTTCTGGGTTCACACAGTCTCCATGCTAAATGCAAGATTTGAAATTGTGAGATGATTCATGTCTTTAATTCCACATTGAAATGAGCTTTCCCATTTCTTCTCTCACCCTGTAGAAGAAACTTTTCTGGATATTTAAACTGCTTTAACCCAGATGATAACAGATCAAATTCTTAAGTAGTACCACCAGACCTGAAAGAGAAACAGAGAAATAGAGGCAGTCCAGTCCTTTCCATTTCATCTTCCGGTCAGAGGTGGTGCCAGGGTTTTCTGACTGAGCGCCTCATGTTGGTTCCATGTACTCTAGAAAATTCAACTTTTTCCAATTTTTGTTCTGAACAATCATCTCCTCTTGAATTTAATCAATGGGTATGAATTAAATTTTATCTTTCTCTTCAAAAAGGTTTTTCTGTGAAATGATAATTGACATTAAATCTTGCATCATTAAGGATTACCTGGCTGAAGAATTTGTCCTGATGCTCTTCCATTGTTAGATAATTTTGCTGGTCTTCTTTTGTAATTTTTTGTGTTCTTTGATTGTTGCAAACAATGTTACCAGTACACACACATTGGCTTTGCCTCTCTGGGGTTGGCTCCGCCTATCTGGGGTTGGCTCCGCCTATCTGGGGTTGGCTGCCTTGTCAAGCTCTGTATGATGACAAGTCAAGCACGTATCTTAACAATCAGTCAAGTAGAGGAGAGTGTATCTCTTTTCAGAAGCACAACCTATTTCTACTTGGATATGGCCTCATCAATTTTTGTTGTTTATACTACCCACTTTGTGGTATTTCGTTACAGCAGGCCAATAGACTAAAAGAATATTCTAACATGTTGCAACTCATCATTTTACATTGTACTCTAAAATTGTAGATAAATGCAACCACCAGCTGATGTCAACTTTCATAATTGGTTAAATCTAAAATGTTAAGAGTCATCTGGTGTCTCATATCTTCTCTAAACACAGTAAAAATATTAGAGAACATTTTGAAATTAGTAAATGTTTCTCAGAAACAATGATGTCAAAATTTATGGCATATGAGAACATCAATTGAATGTTCTCAAAAGGACATTACGCAAGAAACGAACTCCCTGACATAGGAGTGAATCTGACAGAGGTCATATTGTAGTTTTGACATTTGTCCGAAGAAATAAGTCTTATAATGTTAACCTCTCTTTGTGAATAAAACAGTAACTGCGTTAGTATTCTATTGTTGCCATAACAAATCACCAGAAATCTAGCAACTTAGAACAACATAAATTTATTTCCTCACAGTCTCTTCAGGTCAGAAGCCCAGGGGGGCTTTTTACTGGTGGTGAATCCGTACTAGTCTGCAGCAACCTCAATTCTTGCCTCCTCAGAAGAAAGAATTTGAGCGGCATAAGGCAGAAGAAGAGAACAAAGCTAGTTTTAGAGCCGGAGTGAAAGTTTACTGAAAAGCTTTAAGCAAGAAAAAAAGGAAGGAAAGTACACTTGGAAGAGGCCCAAGTGGGCGACTTGAAGGACAAGTGTCAGGCTGGACCTTTTAATTTAGACATTTTTTTTTTTTTTTTGAGGCAGAGTTTCACTATTGTTGCCCAGGCTGGGGTGCAATGGCACAATCTTGGCTCACTGCAACCTCTGCCTTGCAGTTTCAAGAGATTCTCCTGCCTCATCCTCCCGAGTAGCTGGGATTACAGGTGTCCACCACCACACCCATCTATTTTTTGTATTTTTAGTAGAGACAGGATTTCACCATGTTGGCGAGGCTGGTCTCAAATTCCTGACCTCGTGATCTGCCCACCTCAGCCTCCCCAAGTGCTGGGATTACAGGCATGAGCCACTGCGCCTGGCCTTAATTTAGATTTTTATATGCTGGCCTACTTCTGGCATCTTGCATCTCATTTCCCTTGATGCTTCCCTTAGGGTGAGCTGCCCACATGTGTGGTAGCCTGCTAGCATTCAGGAGGTAGGCATCACAGTGTGTTTACTGGAGTTGTACGCATGCTCATCTAAGGCATTCTCCCCTTTCCCAATGGAATGCCCCCAGAAGGTCATATACCAGTTAAACTCTGCCATTTTGCCTCTTAATGAGCATGCTCTAGCTCACTTGCCCAGCTCCTGAGATCTTATCAGGAACCTTCCAATCACCAGTTTCAGGTGTTGTTATATTAGGAAACTGCCTTTCACTGGCACTGGCTGCAACCAATTATTATTTTAGAGAAGCAGTGTGACAACTGCCTCTCCATCACCTGATGGTCACCTGACAGTCCTGGTGGGGTGTGGAGGCCCTTTCCTGCCCTGTTCTTGTCTGAACCAGCTACCCACTGTAATCTTTCCCCCCTCAAGAATCCAAAATCCCAATTCTTTGGGGAAAATGGATGAAGGTCAGTCTTCTGTAATTCCTTCCTGCTGGTAGTGGGGTGGTGGTGGTGGTTCTGTGGGTCTTGGTCTCTTGATAGCTGTTAGGGCAGGGTTGGCTCCATGGGTTGGTGAAAGCAGCATTCAGCTGGGTCCAAGGGAGACAGGGCAAAGTTTCACCTGTCATGTCCCGCTGACGGGTAGTTTAGGGGTCTCCTGTAGAAGGGTGACTCTTCACTATTGAGAAGATGGTATCCTTCACTGAAGATCACATGGAGTTTCATGGCCTGATATCAAGAGGAGACTTTTCTTTTGAGCTATTTACAGTTTTTAACAATTGAGTAAAATATACTCATGTAAAGAAAATGAGAAGCCAGCAAAAGAAACTATCATCAGAGCAAACAGACAACCGTCAGAATGGAAGAAAAATTTTGCAATCTATCCATCTGACAAATGTTTAATATCCAGAATCTACAAGGAACATAAACAAATTTCTTTTACACTGTTGGTAAAAATATAAATTAGTTCAACCATCATGGAAGACAGTGTGGCTATTCCTTAAAGACCTAGAACCAGAAATGCCATTTGACCCAATAATCCCATTATTGAGTGTATACCCAAAGGAATATAAATCATTCCATTATAAAGAGATAATGCACATGTATGTTCACTGCCACATTATTCACAATAGCAAAGACATGGCTATAAAAAATCAACCCAAATGCCCATCAATAATAGACCGGATTAAGAAAATGTGGTAAATATACACCATGATATATGATGCAGCCATATGAAGGAATAAGATCATGTCTTTTACAGGCACATGGATGGAGCTGGAAGCCATTATCCTCAGCAAACTAATGCAGGAAAACAAAACCAAACACCACATGTTCTCACTTAGAAGTGGGAGCTGGGCTGGGCACAGTGGCTCAATCCCGTAATCCCAGCACTTTGGGAGGCCGAGATGGGCAGATCACGAGGTCAGGAGATTGAGACCATGCTGGCTAACACGGTGAAACCCCGTCTCTACTAAAAAAATACAAAAAAACTAGCCAGGTGAGGTGGCGGGTGCCTGTAGTCCCAGCTACTTGGGAGGCTGAGGCAGGAGAATGGCATAAACCTGGGAGGCGGAGTTTGCAGTGAGTTGAGGTCTGGCCACTGCACTCCAGCCTGGGTGACAGAGTGAGACTCTGTCTCAAAAAACAACAACAACAACAACAAAGAACAAGTGGGAGCTGAACAGTGTGAACACATAGACAGAGGGAGGGGAGGGGAAAAACAAATACCGGGACTTGTCAAGGTGCAGGGGTGGAGGGGGAGGGAGAGCATCAAGAAAAATAGCTAATGCATAGCAGGCTTAATACCTAGGTGATGGGTTGATAGGTGCAGCAAATCATCATGGCACAGGTTTACCTATGTAACAAACCTGCACATCCTGCACATGTTCCCTGGAACTTAAAATAAAATAAGAAAATGTGGAGATTGTTTCTCTCTACCTGATTTCTCCAGAATTTGGAAACTACTTGTGAGTATTCTTATGACAATATGGTTATTTGCATAAGTGTAATAAGAATCTGTTTTCTTCTGTAACAGGACATAATTGGAGAAACTAATTATTTTACCAAGGCTTTGACTGGGTGTTTACTGGAGTTGTATGCATGTTCACCTGAGGCATTCTTCCCTTTTCTGGTGGAATGCCCCTGGAAGGTCATATACCAGTTAAACTGTACCATTTTGCCTCTTAATGAGCATGCTCGAGCCCCACATGCCCAGTTCCTGAGATCTTATTGGGAAGTTGCCCATCACCAGTTTTAGGTGTTTTTATTTACTTGGAAACTGCCTTTTCCTGGCACTGGCTGCCACAAGTTCTTATTTTAGAGAGGCAGTGTGACAACTGCCTGATAATCAGCTGATGATTACTTGACATTCCAGGTGGGGTGTGGGGCCCCTCTCTTGTCCTGTTCCTGTCTGACTAGCTACCCACTATAACCGGCTCAATGAGTTTCACAAAGTTGAAATCAATGTTTCTGCAGGGTTATGCTTAATGAACAGAATTATTCAAGTTGTTGGAAAAATTTGTGTTTTGCTTGTTTGCTTGTCTTTGCAATTATAGGAATGAGGTCTCCATTTCTCTTTTTCACTGTTAGGCACGGCTCACTTTCAGCTTCTAGAAGTTGACTGCAGTTTCTGATTTCTGGCCCCATTCAATGCCATTAATGAGGATAGGAACCTTCTCATGCGTCATATTTATCTGATATTATTATCATCTTTTCCTCTGCCTCCCTCTTGGGCCACATCTCTCTAACTCTACTATCTTCATTTCTCATCTTTAAGGGTTTGTGTGATTGCTTGGGACCTATATGAATTATCAAGACTAATCTACCTCTCTTAAAATCTCCTAACAGCCTTATTTCCATCTGCAAAGTCCCGACACAGCAGTACCTGGATTAGTGTCTCCTTCAATAACCAACAGATGAGTATCTTGGAATAACATCTTTGGAATTTTGACTACCCCACAGTAACCAAAAAAAATTAATTCTGCTCACATTTTCTGCTAATAAGTCAAAATAGTATTTTTGGTCACACTCAACTTACAACTAACATTTGAATTATATTATCATAAATTGTAATGTATGCATGTTTAAATTGACTCTGAAAACATTTTAGTTACTAATTGGTTATTCAATTTTTAATCACTGATTGAAAAAGTTTGATTATTTTTAATTGGAGTTGTAAATACCTATGTATCTCATTTTATTCTTCAATTATAGGACTTTTTTCATTGAGCTTCAAATCTGCACCAGAGGCATGTCAAATTTAATATTTTATTACAAGGAACTTGACTATGTTAATTTTTAAAAGTAGCTAAGCATTCCATTTAACAATGTCATTTCCTTTCTCTCATCATAGAGAGGTAATTGACTTCACATATATTTAATATAATCAAAGTAGCTACTTAAATCATCTTCAATGCCTAACTATACTCTTAACAGCTTGTGTTGATTTAGATGCATGGGAATATCTCACCCTTAGAGAGATCACATTATAATTTCACAGGGATGTACAACAGTGCTAAGAAAACACATCTGGTACGACTAAGTATATTTTTGCCTAAAATGTTACCTGTCCTCTTTATTACCCCTAGCATGGATTGTAATACTAGTCCTTGGTATGCATTCCTAAATTTTATCAATGCAAGTCAGAAATTCCTAATAAACTGAAATCTCCACCTTATGGAGAGATCAGTCATAATGTTATTTTGGGGGGGAGGTCAATTAGAATCCCCCACCTTTCATCCCCACCTTCGAAAAGGCCAGCATAATTTTTAATTATTAATTTTTAACACTGGCATGGTTCTTTATTACAAAATAATCAGGAGGTAAAAACTAATTCTTTTCTTCCAAGAGTATTATTAGTTACACTAGTATACTCTAAAGTGGTACCATTTTAAAAATTGCATTTCCCCACATTCAGTCAGTATTGAATTCTAGCAAAACTGAGCTAAATTCATCAGCCTATTAATCCACTAAAATCCTCTAAGATACGCAGGGACACAGTCTGAACATTTCACTTACATTTTGATGGAAATATATTCTCAAGCCGTAGATCTAATTTATAAAGTTTAAAATGAATGCCTCCTTTTAAATTAAGACAACCAGAAAGTATGTGACTCTTTGACATAATCAGTTTGAAAGCTTGAAACTTTGCCCTTGCCTCAAATTACTTTTTCAGCTTCATCTCTTGCTTCTATCATCTATTCAACAAATACATATAGGGTAAAAAGCACTGTGCTAGGCAGTAGAGATTGAAAAAAAAAAAAAAAAAAAAAGAACACAGCCCCTGTTTTGCAGAGTGCACAGAGGTCTGGTGGAGGCTGTACGAGGATCACTGACCAGGCAGTGCTATGAGGGCTGTGTGAGGCATGTCCTATATACCCAGCATGGGGGCACACACAAAAGAGACTGAAGTATCTGAGCCCCGCTGCCACCTTGTTTTTCCTCCAATACACCATACACATGCTTGTCTCTGCACTTTTCATCAATAGCATCCTAATTCTATAATGTGTTTTTCATCATTCTATAATAACAGAAATATTTTCTATATTTAAAAGGCAATTTAAAATACAAAATTATCCAGGATTTCTCTTTTCACTCCAACCTATGCACGTATGTAACTCCTATAACACGAATACAGTTCCAAGGCCTCTGTATGTACAGGGTATAGGTCATACCTCCAAGAAACTTAGGAACCTTAGAGGTTTATAAGAATAAAGTATCCCCTTCACTACATATTTACGGTAATTAATTATGACTATATATATGAAAGAAAAAATCAATCAAATTACAATGTGCTATTTCAATACTTGGCTTTTTTTGTTAGATACTTTAATGCTTTACAAATCCCTTTCTAATTTGACTGAAGTAACTGGAGGACTGGGACTGTGTCAGGCACTGTTTGTTACATCATATTTTAGGACTTTGCTTTTGCATTTCTCTTCTACTTCTTCACTTCCACTACAGACAACTAGGGATTGATAACATACTTATCATACATTCTTATTTCTCCATTTTAAAAGAAACACAATTCACCTTGTTTCACTTATGTTAGCTATGACCATTTCCTCCATCTGTACCACACTATCTCCTGGAGAACTGGTCTACATTTAATCGATTTCACTCTTTGTTACTGATTCTGCTGCTGATGTCCCTAAATATATTTTCATGCCCACAAATCCACATATCTACTTTTGCATATGTAGAGCAGCTGTACTTCATAAGTAACTATTTTCATAAACCTCATTATCCTTTAAAAGTCTATGACATTTGACCCAGCTGCAATTTCCTTGAAAACTTGTGCTCCCTAACATTTACGAAACTTAGAAGTCTCAGTTCTCCTCAAATGTGATGAAGTTAAATAACGTGACTATTTATTATGCTAGGTAAACTTCCTTTGCCGGTTTTGCAAAGTTTCCTGTGTCTCTATACCTGCTTTGTACCTTGGGTTCTTTCTCTGCCATTTTTTTCATGCTTCACGCTACTTTCTTCATTTGAAAAACTTACTCTCTTGTGAAGAATACATTATATGTATAAAACTAATAATTCATTCAAACATATTCAGTATAATACACAGGTACATAAAATGGAAGAAGGGCTCATTCTTAAAGTAGAATGTTAACAAATAAATGTAGAAGAACGAATGTAACTAGAAAAATAGATAGCTGTTAAAATCACTAGACGAAAGCTTAAAGAGGACACAGATATTTATAACACTTCAAAATATTTCACCACTCATTATTTATAAATTACAAAGGAGAAAATACTAACTTCACAGGGGAGGAATCTGGCAGACATCAACTAAATCAAGTGATCAAAGTTAATATCACCAATAATGCTACAAGCTGGTGTCCAATGTTTCTTAATGTAATTCAGTGAGAGCACATTGCCAATTATGTGGTATTCCTGATGAATATGTGATATCTAAATCTAATCAGGTGAAAAAATCAACAAACCCAAGCAGGAGATTTTACAAAACAACTGCTCTATTTTTTTTTTGAAGGCTTACATGTTTTAGAGCAGTTTTTGATTCATAGCAAAATTGAGAGGGAGGAAGGTATAGAGATACCAAGTATATTTTCTCTCCCAACACTTGTATAGTCTTTCCCATTATTAATCAGAGTGGTACATTTGATACAAGTGATGAATTTATGCTGACACATTCATATCAACCAAAGTCCACAGTCTAGGTTAGAGTTTATTCTTGGTGTTGAATATTGAATGGGTGTGAACAAACATATAATTACATATCTGTTCAATGAAGGACAATATCCATCATTATAGCATCATATGTAATATTTTCACTGCCTTAAAAAGTCTTCTGTGCTCTACTCATTCCTTCTCTATTCCCCAACCCTTGGCAACCACTGATGTTTTTACGCTCTCCATAGTTTTGCCTTTTGCAGAATGTCATACACTTAAAATCATACAATATGAAGTCTTTGTAGATTGGCTTCTTTCATTTAGTAATATGCATTTAAGTTTCTTCCATGTCTTTATATAGCTTGATAGCTCATTTCTTTTTAGCACGAAATAATATTCCATTCTCTAGGTGTACCTCAATTTATTTGTTCATTCACCTACTGAAGGATATCTTGGCTGCTTCCATGTTTTGGTAATTATGAATAAAGCTTCTTTAAGTATCTGTGTGTAGTGTTTTGTGTGAATACAAGTTTTCAGCTCTTTTGGGTGAATATCAAGGAGTGCAATTGCTGGATCATATGGTAAGAGTTATGTTTGGTTTTGTAAGAAACCATCAAAGTGTCTTCCAAAGTAACCATACTATTTTGCATTCCAACAAGGAGTGGCTGAGAGATGCTGTTTCTCCAAATCCTCACCAGCATTTTAGGTATTCAGTGTTCTGGACTTTGGCCATTCTAATATGTATATAGGGTTATCTCACTGTTGTTTCAATTTGTATTTCCCTGATTATGTATCCTGTTGAACATCTTTTCATATACTTACTTGTTATCTGTGCATCTTCTGTGGTGAGGGGACTGTTAATGTCTTTGGCCCATTGGTTAATTGGGTAGTTCATTTTCATGTCCTTGAGTTTTAAGACTTATTTGTACAATTTGGATAGCAGTGTTTATCAGATAAGTCTTTTTCAAGTATCTTCTCCAACTCTATTTCTTGAGTTTGTATCCTTTTGATGTTCTGCACCTTTCAAAACATCAATATATAATATATGTAGAATAAAAGAAAAAAAAACACCAAACAATAAAGTGAAATGCATAGTCTTGTATCAGGAAATTTAAAATTGCCATCCATATATTACTGAAAAAATAATCTATATTGATATTAAATGTCCTGAATTATGATTTATATTGTATTCCTGTGAAGAAATACACACTGAATAAGTAACATATGATGCTGTCTAAAATTTTGCAACAAATGATACCAGTAATGTAATGGGTATATGCTTATGTGTATTCATAGAAAGAAAGAGGAAGCCCACTGTGATGGTTAATACTGAGTGTCAACTTGATTGGATTGAAGGATGCAAAGTGTTGATTCTGAGTATGTGGTGAGGGTATTGCCAAAGGAGATTAACATTTGAATCAGTGGGCTGGGAAAGGCAGACGCACCCTTAATCTGGGTGGGTATCATCTAATCAGCTGCCAGCGTGGCTAGAATATAAAGCAGGCAGAAAAACGTGAAAAGACTAGACTGGCCTAGCCTCCCAACCTACATATTTGTCCTGTTCTGAATGGTTCCTTCCCTTGAATATCAGACTCCAAGTTCTTCAGTTTTGGGACTTGGACTGGCTTTCCTTGCTCTTCAGCTTGCAGATGGCCTATTGCGGGACTTTTGATCATGTGAGTTAATACTTAATAAACTCCCCTTTATATATATGTATATCTATCCTATTAGCTCTGTCCCTCTTGAGAACCCTGAGTAATACATACATATTTCAAAATATTAATGCATCACAAATATGGATGTAAGATATACAGGTGTTTACTGTACAATTCTTGCAACTTTTCTTGTTTGGATTTCAAGTGAATATATATAGCAGATATGAATGCAGTAGTAAAATGATAATTAAGAATTTTGCTATGAAGGCGCTTACATACTGAGAAAAAATAGATAAGAATGTATGAGCTTAATTACATATTGTGGTTAAGTTCTATGAATGAAATAAATGATGCAGTGTGGGAGAAGCCCTCTTTAGAACGTGTGATCAGGAATTTCCTCTTCAGAGGTTCTGTGTGAGTTGAGGTAGAGTGTGCATGGCCCAAGCCAGCAGAGGACTTGCAGAAGAGCATACTGTGCACACGTGGCAACCAATATAAAGGCCCTGAAGCTGAAAGAGGCTTAGAAGTTAGAAGAACAAAAAGGGATCCAGTGCAACTGGACTTCCAAGAGCAGGCGTCCAATAGCTGAGGTGTCTCTGGAGGCAAGAGCTAGAGGTAAGGATCACTTAGGTCACCATAAAGAGTTTGAAATTTATTCTGAGAATAATGCTAAGCCACTGGAATATTTAAAAATAAAGAAGTTACAGTACCTGATTTATATTCCAAAAATGACTCTGCTTTAAAAAGTGGATGAATATTAAAATTTAAATGAAAATTGTGGGAGAGATGTAGTGGTAACAAAATCAGAAAGAATCTCCAATAAAATAAAAGAAATATGTGGAAATAAGTGTTAGTTTAATGATGATAATCCCAGGTGCAAGGAGAAAAGGTAGGCAAGGAGAACTTCCAGGGCAGAACTGAATATGGAGCTAAATATAGTTATACTTGTGTGTGTGTATATATATGTGTGTGTGTATATATGTATGTATATACATAAAATATATACATGTGTAATATTTATGAAATACATAAATAAAATATAACATAATCACTTTGTTATTTCCATATATATTTAGTAATCTTCAATTACTCATTATGAGTAATTTACATGATCATGAATTCTGTTTTAGCAACAACAAGGAAGAACTTTCTTCCAGATATAGATTGAAGCAAGGCAGAGACAAGGAGGTATGCAATAAGATAAAGGTGAGACAAAAAGTTCTAGAAAAACAAAAACTTGGAGCAATGGGTCTCTAAAAGAAGTATATCTCAGGAATCATTCTGAAACTGGTGACAATTATTAATATATTAAATCAAAGTCTGCTGCTTTGTTGTTTGGTTTTTTTTTCTATTTATGACATGTAAGTTTGGGTTTATGCATTAGAGTAGAAATTAATTTTATAAAGCGAAAGAAATTGTGGCTGCATAGGTAACCTACCAAAGACGGTACCAGCGGAAAAATAATGCTCCTATAAACAGGTTCTCCCTGTCTTCTGTTAAGAAGAAAGCAGAGGATGAAGGCAGGCAGAAGGAAAGAGGAGAAGAAACACAAGGCAGGGAAACAGCAGGCATAGGCCTGGGCCATTGTTTCTCAAAGTATACTTTTCCAATTAAAGAGGGTAGACACTTAATCTCAAAGCCTTTCTTGGAGTTTATAAAGTTATACTGCCATATGTTTATGATAAAAGGTAACTGGGCTCTTTAATAACAAAGGGAGATCAGAAAAATTTTAAAAGCTACCATAAATTTGTATTTGAGGTACATAGGAAAATAAAATGAGTCTATAGATCTTTTAAGGGTGAAGTTAAGAAAGTAGACTTGTGTTCTAATTAATCCAGAGACATCCTTTCATTAACTTTAAAAGGTGTGTATATCTATATCCATGCTTATCAATTTCTATTACCTCAATAAATCCTACAATATTTAACTACTGACCAGACAGCTCATTTGACTTCCAAATATGGGTAATATATATTTTTTGATTTCTCTTATTTTAAGTACCTTTCAGTTAATTCCAAATCAAAATTGTCTGCATTAATCACAACTGGTTCATTGTCTTCAACTATAACAATGTCTGTGCTTTTTCCTATTACACCAGTTAAAAATATGTAACTTTTCATTTTTCCACCATCTTAGAGATACGCACACACACACACACACATATGTGTGTGTGTGTGTGTTTCCACGTTTTAAATATCCTCTCTTTCTCTCCATATTTCAGTCTCCAGTCTGTTTAAAGGTTTACTTTTAATACTGCAGCACTAAGATTTTCAGTACTAAGATGGTGGCTGTTTGTGTGCAGACAAACTACCATCCTATTTTGGATGCTCTCTTCTTCCCAACAAATGTTATGTGCAGAGTAAATCATATTTGTTGATTGAAGTAATTAGTTTTCCTGCCATTTGAAAATCAACAGGAAATAGGTAATTCGGTCTGATTCATGGATACTATGTGAGGATAATGCAAAAATTAATTTAAGTCATCTAAGCCAGTCTTAGAATATTTAAACAGCCTTGAACAGTATGTACTGCAGCAATTTGGTTTACAGATGAGAATAATACCCAGGTCTGCTAAGTCAAATTACACAGATGACACAAGTAGAAACTTAGAAAGCTGTGGTCTCTATTACTATTCTCCTTGACTATACCATACCATCAAAACAAAACAGTATTTTAATTTCTTTAACAACATATTCATCTATATATCTTATTTAAAAACACAGGTAAATATACCCATATATAAAAACACATGAATGAACCATAACCATGGATTCAAACAAGCGAGGGAGGTGGGCCTCTATCTCTCTCATACTGAATATATGATAATTTATGTCTGGCTTGAAGGTGCTATGAAACAGGTATCCAGCTTGTTGCCCATCTAAATAATTGAAAGAATAAGATAATATACCTTAAATCAGGGATATGAAAATTATCCACATATCAAATCCACCCTGTTACCCATATTACACACACATACACACGCAAAATTATGTATTTTATATATGTATATATTTATAAAAATATATGTAGTAGAATAGTTTTGTATTTACAGAGAAAATACAAGGACTCTACAGCCAGTTCCCATATTATCTACAACCACTCTAACTATTATTAACATCTTACATGAGTATGATAAATATATCACAATCCATTACCCAATATAAAGGCATTATTAAGAAATGATTGTACTTTATTCGGATTTTCTTAGTTCTTATCCACTACCTTTCTGTTTCAGAATTTCACTCAATCATGACATTGGATTTAGTGGTCATGTCTCCTTAGGCTCTACATCAGTATGACATTTTCTCCGAATTTCTTTGTTTTTAGTAACTATGACAGTTTTGAGGAATACCAGTGAGAAATTTTGTACCTCAATTGCAATTTGTTCAATGTTTTTCTCATTATCAGACTGGTGTTTTTGGAAGAAAGACCACAGAATAAATTGCCATGTTTATCAAATCAAATGATTTAATGTTGATGTGAATCTAGATCAACTTACTTGAGTTAATGTTTGTGAGGTTTCTCCACTGTAAAGTTACTCTTCTCCTACTACCACCCTCACTTTTCATATTGTACTCTTTGGAAGGAGGTCACTATGCTCAGCTTACACTTAAGGAGTGTGGAGTTATGTTCTACCACCTTAAAGGCAAGATACCCATATACATTATTTAGAAATTTTCTGCATAGGAGACTTGTCTATTCTGCACCATTTATAACTATAAACTCATGGATATTTATTTTATATTTTGGATTATAATCCAATACTAGCCTATTTATCTTATTTTTCAAATTGTTTCAGCTGTAGCCATTGGGAGCACTTTCAGTTGGCTCCCATGTCCATTTGGTATAATCGCTTATTTTTGTTGTTGTTTTGTTTTTGAGCATTTTGTTACTTTATGAATGACACAATGTTCCAGGCTTATCTTGTATACTTACTGCACCAGCCCTACAATGATTCTCTAAAAAGCACTTCTTCCTTTTTTTGGAGAATGACATTAGGAACCAAAATCTGAGCGTTATAGGTACTTACTGTTTCTGGGGCTCATTGTGTCTAAGTCTTCTTAGCTGATAAGCAAGGAAATACACATGTATATTAACCTGATTATATTCATAAATATGGAAATATATTTATATGTAATCATATTTATAAGGATGATATGATGTAATATTTGTGCCTATAACTTGAATCAGTTACCACATGGAACATTCCAGCCTCTTTCCTTTTGTTACCTATAACCTCTCACTCCCAAAATTGAAAACCTGACTGCACTCATCAACTATTCATTTACTCAGTGTTCAGTTCCCATACACATATATAAAGGCATCAGTGTTGTTAACCTGTATCCCCATTGGAAATAAATGTGTCAACTATGGTACAATGCTTATGCACAGTTTTTTTTTTTTTTTTTCTGTCCTTATGGACATCAATGATTTCAAAAGTTACTTAGGTCAGCACCTTTTTCTCTCTTTTTAGATAGGTTATTTTGTATAATCATAGTTAAATTATTTAGTCACATTTTGCATTGCATTCAGTTATCTCTTGACCTCCCAAATTATTTTTAATTGCATATTGTATGAGATCACTCCTGCATTGCTATAAAGAAATACCTGACAGTGGGTAATTTATAAAGAAAAGAAGTTTATTTGGCTCACAGTTCCACCAGTTTTAAAGGAAGTATGGTGCTGGCATCTGCCAGTCTTCCAGAGAGGCCTCAGGAAGCTTACAAGCATAGTAGAAGGTGAAGGGGGAACAGGCATGTCACATGGTAAAAGTAGGAGCAAGTGAGAGAGAATGAGGAGGGAGGTGCCATACACTCTTAAATGACCAGATCTCACAAGAACTAACTATCAAAAAGATAGCATCAATCAATAAGGGATCTTCCTTTATGATTTAAACACCTCCCACCAGTGCCCACCTCCAGCACTGCAGATTACAATTCAACATGAGATTTGCATGGGGACAAATATCAAAACTATATCACATATATTAGGGTATACTCCTTGTGCTGTTAAGTTCTATGAGTTCTGCAAAATGCATAGTGTCATGCATCCACAACTACACAGTATAATACAGAATAGTTATGATATGTGCTAAAAAATCTTTGATGTCATAGCTATTCAATTCTCGCCTTCCTTTCTTTTTTACTATAGTTCTACCTTCTGCAGAATGGCATATAATTGGAAATATCCAGCATGTAGCTTTTTTCGTAATGGCTTCTTTCACTTAGTAATATGAATTCACAGTTTGTCTATTTTTTTGATGACTTGATAGCTCATTTCTCTTTAATGATGAATAATATTCTACTATGTGGCTGTATTACAAATTATTTATCCATTCATCTATTAATAAAATCTTGGTTGCCCTCAATTATTGGCAATCGTGAATGAAGTTTCTGTAAACATTCATATGCAGATGAAAATAAGTTTTCAAATCAATTCAGCATATATGTTAAAGCATGATTACTGCACCATATAGTAAGAGTATATTTAATTTTGTAAGAATCTGATAAACTGTCTTCCAAAGTGGCTGTACCATTTGAAATGAGTTTTCATAACCAACATTTGGTATTACTTTTTTTATTTTTATTTTTGCTATTCTAATAGTTGTGCAGTTTTACCTTATTGTCATTTTCACCTGCTTTTTGAAATAAGGTTTTGTTGGAACACAGTCACACCATACTACTATCTATTATTGCTTTCATGCTACAATGGCAGAATTGAGTGGTTGTGATAGAGTTGCATATGACCCACAAAAATTTACCGTCTGGCCTTTTAAATAAAAATATTTACCGTCTGGCCTTTTAAATTAAAAGTTTGCCAAATATCACATAAACTAAAAGAGAAAATGCATTGAAATTTAATTAGTAAACTGCTAAAATTATTACTTTTATTTTAATTACACATTCCAATCATTTCTAATTACAATTATATAATTACAAATTTTAAGTAAAATTATGAACAGCTATAATGAATTCCTGAAAACTTTCACAGAGAAAATTTTGCAGATGAAATAAAACCTTGCCTTCTTGCCTATATATATGTACATATATACTTATATATATATTTGTATACTTGAAAAATAGAAAAGTAAATTAATGTAAAGATTAGAGAGCAATGTAGTTAAAAATAGATAATAGAGGAACTAATATATTTTACTTGTATTGATAGCCTGTGACAATAATTTTGTATAATAACTCCTTTTATTTTTTAAACTAATTCCAATGATAGTATTATGCTATACTAACATGGACAAAATTAAGAGTTACAAATTTGTCCAAGTGCATAGAACTAACAAATGGGTTTAAACCCATTTGACAAAAAAATTTTGTCTTTATATTTTCAGCCCTGCTCATTTCAAAAATATCACAATATGAGAAACAATCTTATCATCTAAGATCATCTTAATAATTAGCCAAGTCATCTCCTAACAGGTGTTCATAATTATAGCAGCTTATCAAAAGGACTGTACATCTTATTAAAATTTTTAGTGAGGAATGTTACAGTTCTGTAGACTTTATCAAAGTCTGTAGAATTTATCAACACTGTAACCTGAAAGTTTTGATGTTGTGATCCTATAGGAACCCTATATCTCATACATTTTCTAACAACATATTGCCCAACTGGATGAAGTAAAATGAGTCAAAATGCTATAATCATAAACAGAGAATAGAATGATTACTTTTTACAAAAAATGATATGCCCCTATTCAAATTTAAGTAACATATATTGGCCAAAGAGCTCTAGAGCATACAGAAAAAGGCCCCTTTTGTAGTACCTGAGAACTGTGAGATTTAAATTTAGCAAAGACTGAAGAAAGTCTGGATTTAAAAATCATCATGAAAACAGTTGTTAAATTTTCATATAATAACTATGTCCACCAATTTTCATCAAGATTTAAAGAACTGCAAATATTTAAGGGCTTATATTGTCACACTTGTCATCTAAGATTCATATTAAATTTGGTTACAATAAATCAGAAATATGGACAGTAGAAATCTTTTCGTACAGAAGATAAGCTTAACTCAGCCTGCCACCAACATACCATCTGTTCTGCATCTCTTCTTAGATCAAGACACAATAGACTTAAGCATATGGACTGTAGGCTGTGAACAAGAAAGAATTTTTAGCGTGTTAGCATTCTTTTTTGGATTTCTGTTTTGTTTTGCTTTAGATTGTTGTGTTTTGTTTTGTTTTTCAACATTCTATGTTTTTATTCATTGGGGGTAATTTAAATAGCATCCTGATTGAAGGGTAAATGGAACTGCATGCCTTTTAAAGGATATTTTGTTTTCATAATTTGATATTACATGACAAACAATGGAAATGGCTAAAAATTTCAGTAACAATTTTTCCTTTCCCCAAGTCTTCAGAGTTAAGTTTAATATGTCAACAACCACTGCTACTGGAAGATAAATTTGTCTTTATTGTATTGTATTCTTTTGCCTATTCCCCTGGCCGCCTGATAGTTTATAGATCTAAGTGCATAAATGATCCCTTATCTGCATGCAATATATGAATTGCATGTGATAAAATAAGTTCATAGATCTAAGTGCATAAATGATCCCTTATCTGCATGCAATATATGAAATTGCATGCAATAAAGTAGTACCAATGAAGATAATATCTAACATTCTATATTACTATGAAGTAATAATGAAGATAATATCTAACATTATGTTATTAGTATGTTGCATATTGCTCCACATCTCTTACAATTATTAATTTTAGTAAGAATAGCTATGTTAAGCATTCATATTTTGAGACCCACTTATAAATGATGAAAATGAAGAACAAAACTCAATAGCTCTCAGGGCATGATAACTGAAAGATACCCTAAAGTACTGCAGGAAAATATATGACTCTCACATCATCCCAGTGTAAGATAAAAATGAAACTTTAGGCCAATTTGAATAATGAAAATTTGGACCTCAATATCAAGTGATGCATAAGGTATTAAATGTTATTATCATTTTTTAAATTGTATTCCAATATGAAAGCAGGAATGCCATTATGCTTGACGGGATTTTTAAATATTGCACCATCTTTTCATCCCTGATTGAGAGAGGCACGTGTATCTAAATGAAGCAACTTACCTTATAGATCTCTATAAAAAGAAAGACCAAGCTGATAGTCTTCACTGCACTGTTTTCATCTTGTCCAGTCAAAAAAAAAAAATCAGCATTTAGATTACTGTATTTTTCCTTTCTCATCATTTGTTACCACCATCAGACACAAATGACTGCTTCTGAAGTGTTCTTGTCAGTGTTCCCTATCATTTCGGATGTAAATCTAGCCATGACACTTCCTTGTTACTAGTTTTCATGCCTGCTTATCTGAACAGCTTTCACAAAGCTGGTTCTACCTATCAGTCAAATAAGACAAGGGAAAGACAAATTTCTGGCGACCCAGGACAGAAGAAGAGAAAGAATGAAAAAAGTGACAAAGACATGCGCCATTCAGATTCAAAGGATGTGGACAGCTTTCTTGTTTGGAACATCAATTTCTGTCTGTCAGATTTTAAACAGGGCTGCTGGCTAAAACATCTAGATACAGGAAGACAGCTATAGGACAACACAAAAAATAGTGCTAAAGTCTGTGAAAATGTATATCACCATAAAGAATTTGAAAACCAAAAAATTATTTAAAGCCTCTAGGTACTGACACAATGGACTTAGAGTTCAATTTTTTCACTTTTTAACTGTGCTCCCAGGAAACAATTGCTTAATATCTGTTCCGTGGTTTCAGTCTCTGAAATATGAGAATGGTAATCATATATGCTACATAAAATTTGCCATGTAGACTTAATTAGTCAACGCAAGCAGAATACTTAAAATGGTCTTACGTGTAGTAAGGGGTCAATCAATGCCACTTTCCTTAGAAGCTGTTTTAGTAGAAATTGGGTCTTGCTATGTTATTTAGATACTCCTGGCCTCAAAACATCCCCCCGCCTCAGTCTCCCAAAGTAATGCATTACAGGTGTGAGCCATTGCACCTGGCCAAAAACGTTATTATTAAGTTTAATGTAATACTATTTTCAGAAGCAGTGATATTGAGTAATAAAAAGTGATAAGAACTCAATAGTGTTGGAAAAAAGTCTGGTATTGAAATTCAAAAGTTTTAATCTTTATAAAATTTTTAAAATTTATTGAAAATTTTACTTAGATTTTGCATTAGCATGAATTCAGTATTTCACTTAGGCTAGAATTTAAATGAGTTACACTTGATCTTAGCCAAAAGGCCGAGAAGCAATATTGAATGAATTACAACTGAAATTTTTAAATTGAATTTTGAATGAAACATTGTATTGATATTACCACCAATTCAGCTGATTAAAAGACTTAACAAAAAAAAATTATTTAAAAAATTACTTGTGTTTTAAGAACAGAAAAAGCTTTATTCTTAAAGGATTTAAATGTGAAACCTCTCCGTTGGTATGATTTAAAATAACTAAAGACAATTTGGTTATCCAAAATATCTCTTCTTGCATCTACTATAGTTTTTTAATATTCTTGCATATTCTGTTTATTTTAGTTTTTAAAATAAAAGCCTACATTAATATAATTTCAAATAATTAATAAATGATTAACAGGTATTAGTGTGCTAGTAAATGTTATTTAAGGTAAAGGGTAAGAGATTTTCTTTGCAAAGTATTACAGGAGTAGAACTGAGACTTTTAAAGGTCTTTTACTAATTATAAAAACACATAAAATGTTAATAAAATTTAAAAATATAAATTAAAGTACAAAAAGAAAAGTAAATCCAGATTATTTTCAGATTTCAGAACAAAGGCTAATATCCTTAGTATCCAGTTTGACATTATGCCTAGTGAATATTAACCTTCAATAAATATCAATTTTATTGACAACAGTGTACCATTTTGAAAAGTTATTTTATATCTAAGATATAAACAGAGAATACTAAATTCTGTGAGACTAAGGAGAAACCAGCAAGTTCATGCTCACCTGATGAGAGAGGGTATTGAAATAGACCTTCTGTAAATTTATTTGCCAAAAATTATTACAAATGTTAGCAATAATCACAATGTTGAATGAGATATTCTTTACTTAACACATGCTAAAAATAATTATACACATGAAAAAAGATACATGCCAAGTAAAATATAGTGCAACGTGATGTATAGTAACAAAATTGAATTTTTAAAATTTAAATTTATATTTTAGATTCAGAGGGTACACGTGCATGTTTGTTGGAAGAGTATGTTGTGTGAAGCTGAGATTTGGCATACGATGGAACCCATCATTCAGTTATTGAGCATAGTATCCAATAGTTAGATTTTCAACCCTTGCTCTCCCTCCTTCTTCCCCACTTCATCATTCCCAATATCTATTGTTCATATCTTTATGTCCATGCGTACCTTTTTTTTTTTTTTTTGCTTTTTTTTTATAATTTCAACCCTTATTATAGATTAAAAGGTATATGCAGGTTTGTTACATGGCTATATTGAGTGCATTAAGCTTGGGGGTACAAATCACCTTATCACTCAGGTAGTGAGTGTAGTACCCAATAAGTGGGTTTTCGGCCTATGCCCCTCTCCTTCTCTCCTGCATCTAGTTCCCAGTGTCCCCTTTTACCCACTGTATTTTAATGTGTACTCAATCATTAGCTCCACTTATAAGTAAGAACATGCAGTCTTTGGTTTTCTGTACTTGTGTTAATTTGCTCAGGGCAATGGCCTCCAGTTCCATCCATGTTCCTGTAGAGAACATAATTTTGTTCTTTCTATGGCTGTATAGTATTCCATGGTGTAGATGTACCACATTTTCTGTATCCAATCCACCATTGATGGGCACTTAAGGTTGATTCCATGTCTTTGCTATGGTGAATAATGCTTTGATGAACATGCAAGTGCATGTTTCTTTTTGGTAGAATGATTTATATTACTACAGGTATGTACCCTCCAACGAGATTACTGTGTCAAATGATAGTTCTATGTTTACTTATTTGAGAAATCTCCTAGCTGCTTTCTAAAGGAGCTAAAGTATTTTGCATTCCAACCAAATGTGTATAAGTGTTCCCTTTTCCCTGCAGCCTTGCCAGCACCTACTATTTTTGACTTTTTATTAATATTTATTCTGACTGGTATGAGATTTTATCAGTGGTTTTGATTTACATCTCTCTGATGATCAGGGATATTGAGCAATTTTTACATATTTTTGGTCATTTGTATGTCTTCTTTAAAGAAATATCTATTCATAGCCTTTGCCCATTTTTAACAGGGTTATGTGTGTGTGTGGGTGGGTGTTTTGTGTTTATTTGTTTAGTTCCTAGTAGATTCTGGGCATTACACCTTTACCAGGTTCATAGCTTATGACTATTTTCTCCTATTCCGTAGGTTGTCTATTTACCCTGTCAGTAATTTCTCTTGCTGTGCAGAAGCTCTTTAGTTTTATTAGGTCCCACTTGTCAATTTTTGTTTCTGTTACAATTACTTTTGGGAACTTATTCACAAATTACTTGCCAAAGTGAATATCAAGAAGCTTTTCTTCTAGGATTTTTATAGTTTGAGGTCTTATATTTAAGTATTTAATCCATATTGAGTTGATTTTTACATGTAGTGAGAGGCAGGGGTCCAGTTCTTTTGATATAACTAGCCAGTTATCCCTGCATCATTTATTGAATAGGATGTTCTTTCCTCATTGCAAAATCTTGTCAATTTTGTAGAAGATCAGATGGTTGTAGGTATGTCGGTTTATTTCTGGACTCTCTTTTCTATTCCAGTGGTCAATATGTCTATCTTTTTTATTCCCACTGTTTAGTTCCCACTCATAAGTCAGACTATATGGTATTTGTCTTTCTGCTTCTACATTAATTCTCTTAGGACAACATCATCTAACTGCATCCATGTTGTTGTAAATAAAATGATTTCATTCTTTCTATGGCTGTGTAGTATTCCATGTTGTATATGTACCACGAATTCTTTATCTGATCTACTGTTGATGGGTACCTAGGTTGAGTCCACATTTTTGCTACTGAGAATAGCACTAACTAAAACGAATGTACTAATGCATGTGTCTTTTCAATAGAATGATTTATTCTCCGTTGGGTATATACCAAGTAATTGAATTGGTGAGTCAAATGGTGGTACTATTTTTAGTTATTTGAGTATTCTCCAAACTGGTTTCTACAGTGGCTGAACTATTTTGAATTCCCACCAATAGTGTATAAGTGGTTCTCTTTCTCTGCAGCCTCACCAAATGTTGTTTTTTACTTTTAGTAATAGCCATCCTGGTTGATGTGAGAAGTTATCTCATCATTATGTTTTAAAACTGAGAAAAATCTTTGAAAATATATTATTTTTGTTAAATATTAGGAAACTCAGAAAATAATAAAAGAGAAAATACAAGCTGCCAAAACTTTTGTTTGCAGAGACAAATATTTTAGTGCATTTTCAATTCTTTTATTTTCTATTACTATCACATTTGGGGAGGAAGTAGTCTCAATTGTTATGATTTACAACTTCAGGGCCTGATATGGCTAAGTTTTGCATTTAATAGCTCTGTCATTCATGTTGTGGAATTAGTTTAATCCCTGAAAGACTAATCAAAGCTAAATTCTGTTAGTACCCATATCAAAGGACTCACTGAAAATTTGATAATTCAAAGAAAGGCTTAGAACACATCTGATTTATGATCCTTTGTCAGACATTGGTGTAACAGCTTTAACATTCAAACATGTTTTTCCCTTTTGCCTTTTAAAGAGGAGAAACATTATCTAACCAAAATATGACTTTCTCCTGCCTGAAGGAGTGTTAGGATTGATTTATTCAGAACGTAAAAGCAAAAGAGAGAGTTTATATCAACCTTTTGACATCCAAAATAGGACATGGCATGGAGTTAATAAAAGGCAAAGCTTTGCTAAGAGGAAAGATTTATTCAATACCTTCATTTCCTCTTTTATGACATCAAAAATTAGTCCTTAATTCTTACTAGTAGAATTTTATGTAAATGAATATATAATATGCTATGTTAATAAAAGAGATAATTTTTGAACCTTCCCATATGGATTGTGGAAGAGAAGCTGGTTGAAGGCAAATAACTTAGGCTCTATTTTCAGTGTAAAATGCTGGAAAGATGTGACTATCCTCGTGCCTGCTGAAATGCTAGGGATAAAAGTACAATGTCCTTCAGGGTCACCGCTCATCTCCAAGAACCACTAGGAATAAACCACTGCCCAGAAATAAAGAATGAGGTTCTGGAAAGCATTGCATGACCCAGACACCTTGTTCCCTCCACTTCCACATGTCATAAAAGACATACAGGGGACTGGGCACTGTGGCTCATGCCTGTAATCCCAGCACTTTGCGAGGCCGAGGAGAGCTGATTACTTGAGGTCAGGAGTTCAAGATCAGCTTGACCAAAATGACGAAACCCCATTTCTACTAAACTTACAAAAATTAGCCGAGTGTGGTGGCACACACCTGTTATCTCAGGTACTTGGGAGGTTGAGGCACCAAAATCACTTAAACCCAGGAGGTGGAGGTTGTAGTGAGCCGAGATCAGGTCACCACACTCCAACCTGGGCGACAGAGGGAGACTATGCCTCATAAAAAAAAAAAAAAAAAGTCATAAGGTCCTCTTCCTTTACTCCTATATCCATACTCCAGCATAACGAAGATCAGTAGATAGAACGGATTCTGAAGGGATGAGCATGTTATTTACAGACTATTCAAATTTTGGGAGAGTGGAAAATACATTTCTCTGTTCAATTACCCAGAGGGTAGGACTTACCTGAGGAGGATGAGAAGGAATTTAGGATATTTAGAATGAATCTGAGTATATTATGATTAATTTGCAATCCTGCCACAGGAGTTATTACTAATTATTATTATAGTTAATATTTGTGTCTGTAGTATTTTTCTGTAGTATTTTGTTTGATTCTATGTCTAAATCTTAATTCTCCCCTGGATTTAAGACTTTTTGTTAGGTGTCTCAATGATATGAATAAATATAATCAGTTTATCTAATATTTAATTACTGAACTTTTAGATTATATTCATTATGTTTTTCTGTTAGAAATAAGACTTCAGCTGATATTTGGTAGTTTATTTACGGATGAGATTATTTTCTTAGTAGACGACAGACTAAAAATAACTTGGTTTAGAACCTATGAATATTTTTTAAACTTTTGAAGCACATTAGCAAGTTATTTTTTTTCAGAACGTTTCAACTGACATTCTAATTATATTGTTGCAAGCAACAATTACATTTGATAAAAAGGAAGGTCATCAGAAATATCCATAACTGATAACAAAGCCCTATTAAACAAATAATTATAAAAATTTCCATATTAAAGTTTCTCAAACATTTAAAACAACATTATAATAGGATATCAGAAATTACAAAGATGAAAATGGGCAAACAGTTACTATAAGAAATTTCCCATTTAATTACACAAGCTTTTCTATGTCTGGGACTCTGTTACACTAGTATTAGCCACAAATCCAAGACTGAATTTGTCTGTCACCTTGTATTATAAGCATTCCTTTTCATTCTTTTGCATCTAGATCCTCGTGTGAAGAAATCTCAGTATTAGAGTATAAATGATCATGTGTTTTAAAATCAAAATTCTGAATTCAGAGAAAAGTATGCAAATACAAATGAATATGCATTTTTCACATCCTTAGAAAGGACAACTCTACATGTATTTTACATCCTCCAAAATCTAGTCCCACATTTTTTTCCAGTCTCACTTTTTTGTTTTTATTATTGACAAATAATAATTATACATTTATAGGATACAATGTGATGTTTTGATGTATGTATACATAGAGTAATGATTATATCAAGCTGGTCAACATATCTGTCACCTCACCACTTATTCTCTTCTAGAGAGAACGTTTAAAAATCGAATCTTTTAGCAATTTTGAAACATATAATACAGTATTGCTAACTCTTGTCATCATGCTATGCAATAGATCTTGAGCTCTTAGAACTGCTTAACTCACCCTCTACCACAGCCCAGAGTGATCTGTACTCAGTCATTCTCATTCATTTGTTATGCAAACTGAGTCCCCTGCTAGGTTCAGACATAGAGGAACACTTACATTCTATAATTTTCATAAAATATTCTGTTAATACAGTTAAAAATTATTTTCTCTTAAATGAATTTTACCAGTAAAATTTAACAAATTTTTAAAATTATTATTTTAAGATCTCAAGAGAAATGCAAAATTATTAAACACTGAGGCCCTACTTGTTTGTTTTCTTCTGTCTCTTCCTCTTTCATTCTTTCTATCCATTTGCATATATGATTTTGGCATTGTTCAGAATGTATCAATTTGAACAGTACCAGTTAAGATAATGTCTTTTATGTGACATATGGCCCTCCTATTGCTGTTTAAGAAGTGCAAATTACTACACACAGGAGATTACATTTTCAGAGCATGACTGAATTTATTTTAATTTTCCTATACATCATAATATATTTTCCCTCTGCAATTTATGTGTGTGTGTGTTTAAAGCTTCATAGTCATTCAAAATAATTATTAATCTCATGGTTTTGTTTTATTCAAGTTACTTGTTTTATGAGAGTAAAATAACTATTGGCTTGTCAAAGTACAAAAAGAGATGTTTTGCCTAGGGCATTGTGTTTTCTAGTAGAAATAATACACCAAAAATGTAGATGCTTTATTTCTGAGTTGGTGATGAGCAGCAGAATATGAGATAATGCTTTTTAGTTTTAGCGAAGGGCGAATTTTATTTACTGAATCCGACGTTAAACCAAAATGGTATGTTTAATATGGTCATTCTTTTGCAAAATTGTAATAACTCTGGAGCCAGTTATAATTGTTTACACTATTTGACATAAAAAGAAAAGTTAAAGTAAAAAAGGAACAAAGACTACAAATCAAAGTAAAAATACTTTAAAATGCTTCTATTAATAAACATAATCTGACGTTCCTCATAGTGAAACCATTTTCCTCATTGTTTAATAACATGAGTTCTTTCTATTGGACTTTCAGTACCTTTTTTCCATTCTGTGGTAGGAAAGGATTTTGACATCAAAGAATAGACCTCTTCATAAACATTTATGTGAATCAAACCAGGAAAAGAGAGTTTACTACAAAGACAAAAGATGATCTGAGAGCTGAAGGGTTATGAATGGCCAGGCGATACTAAAGGAGAAAAAGTGAGGAGTAAAAATGAATTTATTAAGATTGTGGTCAGGGTACAATACCTGCAAGATAATCAAAGTTTTATGCTATCAAACTCCTCAGTCCCTCTTATCATCTTCTGTATAATATTCTCCAAAAAGAGAGTCTCCTTTAAAGTCCCATGACTAATTTTTGCTAAATTCAAGAAGAAGAGGGACTGAAATAGGGGGAAAATATGCTGCCATACATGATAAATCCAAATCGTTATCAATAAACATTTAAACATAGCTATGTGCAAGACATTGTTCCATAGTTACCCATATTCAAAGGATAAGTGAGACATGATTCTTGTCTTCAAAGAACTGATAAAGTTATAAATGGTATTGAAATATAATGTTAAGTCAGCTAGAATGGCTACAGGAGAAAGGAGAATTACAACTCTGAGGATAGGAAGCCCTTGTATATTAAATGACTTTTGAGATAGTCTTTAAAGGAAGGGAAGGTGATCAAAAGATCTAGAGATAGGTGAGTTGGCGTTAACAGTTGGGGAAAGATAATTTGAGCACTAGTGTGGAGTAATGAAAGCTGTATAATCATACACTGGTAATTCCGTGTGGCTGAATGGAATGCTTATATTACCAGGTTTGTGTGACATGAAATTCTAAGATATTGTATATAGTGACAGGCAGGCCATTGTTACTAATTGAGCCTTATTGTTTCTCCTCTGGTTTTCTAATTTTCTAATTTGAGGGTTCAGATCTATCATAAAGATAATATCTTACCCTCTAAATTGGGTAGCTGGATATTCCCAGCACATTAAACAAACCACACTTTTCACAAATGTTCAAAAAATGTTGGAGTAAGAATATTTTAAATGTGAGCCTAGAGTGTAATTTGTTGATACTTTAATATTAATTTCACTCATACATAAATGCAGATGTGTCAAATCAATTTGTAATCTTGTAAGATTTTAATTTTAAAATTTTCTATTTATTGCAAAGCACTGAGATTCAGAATTTACTAGGTTTTCTAATCATTGAGAGAAGCACACACTCATAGTGGAAAGAAGAAAAGAGACAAATCAGAAACCTTTGTCATTCTGTATAATTAAGGAGCCACAAAAATAACATGTAATAGCAGATTTTTTTTTTTATTATTATACTTTAAGTTCTAGGGTACATGTGTATAACGTGCAGGTTTGTTACATATGTATACTTGTGCCATGTTGGTGTGCTGCACCCATCAACTCGTCAGCACCCATCAACTCGACATTTACATCAGGTATAACTCCCAATGCAATCCCTCCCCCCACCCCCCTCCCGTGATAGGCCCCGGTGTGTGATGTTCCCCTTCCTGAGTCCAAGTGATCTCATTGTTCAGTTCCCACCTATGAGTGAGAACATGCGGTGTTTGGTTTTCTGTTCTTGTGATAGTTTGCTAAGAATGATGGTTTCCAGCTGCATCCATGTCCCTACAAAGGACACAAACTCATCCATTTTTATGGCTGCATAGTATTCCATGGTGTATATGTGCCACATTTTCTTAATCCAGTCAACAGCAGAATTTTTAACTTAAATTCTCAAATACTGACTTCTCTTAAGTAATAAATATTGACTCCTTATACATGTAACATAAGTGCAAAATTATTGGAATCAATATATTATTTAATAGTATTCTTACTAAAAGCCACTGGAAGTTCATCTCCCAATACTTAGATGTATTAATTATATTTTACTGAATTCTAAGAAAAGTCTTTCCATTCAGAAAGATCTTAAATCCAGTTTCTCTGAGCCTCATATTATTGCATTTAAATAGAAGTAAAAATGTTTGCCACATGTCCCATGGTAAAACTCACAACAAAATAGCACTTTTCAGGCACATAATAAGAACTCTACAAATGGGTAAAATTGTTAAGATATAAAACTTTACAGCAAATCCTATTATTTGATGCTTAACTAACTTGTTTAACAAGAGATAGAGAGAATCAACATTTCTTATGCACCAATCTAGATTAACCTTCATTCGTTCATCAGAATCAATCAGCCGTTGGACAAGACTCACTGTTCTACTTTTAACTTTCATTTCTTGGTCCTACAAAACATATAATGATGTGTAATAAGAGGCTGTCTTACTCTTAAGTTTAATAATAAATATATCTTTCTCTGCAGGACATTTACTTCCAAAGAATTGGTCGTAAATATTTATGTGGGGTTCACCAAACAAGGTGGAAACATTCAGAGACCCAAGTCTGTATTTACTCTCTTCTTTCAGGCTAAAATACCACCATCTCCACCTCATTCTCCATCACATAAAATTCTTCCAGCACCAGAATAAATGCTACTTTCTTCAAAAATGTTTCTTGTGCACTTAAACCTAAATTACTCACATCTCAAATGAGTCAAAATCTTATAATAATAGTAGTGTACCAGAGTGCCAAATAAAGTGGAAATGAAATATTTTTCTTTGAGAAAAATAATAAGTAATAAAAGTAATAAGAGAAGCATTAATTCAAAAGTTTATAGGCATGTGTCTAAAATACTGATTCTTAACGTGGGGCAATTTTGACTTCTAGGGGACAGTTGGCAATGTCTAAAGACATTTTGATTGTCACCTTGATTGGGGAAGAGGGTTCTACTGATATATAGAGGGTGAAGGCCAGAGATGTTGTTAAATATCCAATTCACAGTACAGTCCCCCACAACAAAGACTTATCTTGTCCAAGTATCAATGATGCCAAGACTAAGAAACTCTGCTCTGGATCAGGATTCCACTCTTTTCCCTTCCTCACTACTAAAGACTGGGCCTGAAAGTGTTCTATTGGAACAGCTATATCTCTCTGTCATCACAACTGACCCCAGAACATCAAAAGAATGAGCAAGATCCCTGTTCTCACAGGGAGAGTGAAGCAGCCTGCAACAAAGAATAGGTTCTGTTGCTGAACTGAGGAGTGTTTTCTACTGTCCTTTTCTGGGAAGCTTACAGGGACTTAGGCATATTATGGCATAGAGTATTACGATATATGTCCAAGTCCCTGAGATCAAAGACCACAGCAATTTATAGCTGCAATTCTAAAACTTAAAAAAAATGTATTTGGTTTCATTTTGGTGACTAACTAATGAAGCAGGACATCCATAATCAGTGGATTACAAGAATTACCACTTCTGAGTAGATACCATGTGTCAGGAATTTTATATTCGCCATTTAATCCTCACAAATCTCTGTGAGGCAGGCACTATTATTTGCATTTCACGATACTATGCTTGTCTTCATAGTATACATACTTTCCGCCATTTTTTATTCCTATATAAATTAGTAGGTAACTGTTTCTACAAAAAAAAATGTTATTTATGTTGAAACTCTTGTGCTTCACAGAGTGGTTTGCTAATAGTAATACATGTAAATATAATGGTGATGATGATGAGAACAAACCTTGCTCTGTGCTTTTCCATGTTCAAAGTGCATTGAATTCCCTTTGCAATATTATTTCTTATTTCAGGTGCCTCAACTCTATAATATTAACTCTATTTAGCTTTCCCACAACCATATGGGATAAATATTTTCAGATTAGAATAATAACACACACACACACACACACACACACACACACAAACACACAACTTTAAAAAATTAGTAAGCTTTCTCAGTTTCTACATGGTGGGGTTTGGTAAGCAGCCTGAGTATGAAGTTTCTGATCTGAATTGCTCTGCAGTAGCTCAGATACTCTACAAGTGTTTATCAAACACTTGTAGATTAAATTAATTGAATCTACACTTGTGGAATAAATGAGTCATATGCTCTACTTGGAGAAATTTCAAACAAAAAATGTATGGAGCATGCAGTGTGATGCAGACATGCCTTGGATGCTGGCCAGCTAACCAGAAAGGTCTCCCCTCTAAGCCTTAACTTAATCCTTTAACCTCAATCCATATATGTTATCAGCCTAAGCAGACTAATTTGTAAACATCAAGTGGCTCCATTTCTCAGGGATAGACACAGATTAACCAAGCTTAATGCACTAAACCAGGATAACCATACAATTAGTTTACACTGAGAAACAGAATTGCATAAAAATTCAAATGCACAATCTCTTCCTGGAGGTATAGAATAGAAATTGCCAAATTTCATATTTGAAGGATTCTTGTGAGACAAAAATTAAATTAGGAGAGTTAATAATAGGAATTCAATATTTAATGTTGTCATATTAAATTAGCCTCAGAGATAGATCATCACAACAGGTGATGATCAAATCTAATGGCAGGACATCTACTCTGTGTGTAAGATAATTTGTAAGGCAATTTCATTCTAATACATTGTACATTAAAGTTACATTTTATCACTGAAGCCTCTCAAATTCTGATTGTTTTCAGATTATTATTCTAGTTTATTTTGGGGAAAAGTCTGGTCGACAATAAGGCTTTACCATAGCTGTTATTAGTGGTAGGTATTTCTGTGTGATATTTATCATTTTGAGGTCTCTATTACAATTGTTGTTTCTTTCATAAATAATAATTCACTTAATGTTATTACTATCTATGATTTAAGACTTAGACCATAGATATAGGTGTAACATTTCTATAGAACAGTACAACAGAGTACTGGAATATGCTTATTATAGTAAGTTTTTAAGCTACATTAAAGATGAATAGATGGTATTTGAATTAATTTCTATAAGCTTTTTGATTTCTACACAGCAATCCCAATTCAGTTTTCAAATATATAGTACATACATTTCAAGGTAGTTTCATTACACTGTTATCTGTATCATAAATAACACATTTTAATAAATATTATGTACAGAAGAATGATGATTATTTAAGACGATGAGGAAAATGACTTCATAAATTTCGTATTAATGATTTCTTACCACAGCTCTATGACTAAGGTTACCGAGCCCATTCCACAGAGAAGGAGGTTGTGTTAATCTAAGTTTGATGTTATTCTTAAGATCAGTGAAGTAAATTAAGAGGGCGTGTCTGGACTTAAATTTAGGATTTATGATGCTAAAGCCTACATATTTTTCACATCTTGTGTTTCCTGTCTTAAAGGTACAAAAAACCATTGCTGAGTGGTATGTTATATTGTACTCTGAAATATTTTATCAAAACTCTTTGCATCTACAGTTCTTTATGTATTCTTTATTCCACAAGAATTTAGCCTACCTTCTATTTTTGTAGGTTACATATCTAAATAGATTAAATACTTCAATGACATTGAAATTTATATTACCACTTTTAAGAAATTGAAATCATGTTATGGACTACAGGAAAGAAAATTACCAAATGTCATATTTGTATAAAAATATGCATACATACGTATACATGTTACATACCAGCACATCTAAATGTGTGTTTTTAAGTACCAGATTTTCTTGCTAAATTCCACTCAGGGGTGGAATATATGCTCTCATACTTGGCTGAGATTAAGAATAAGAAAACTGGGAGACTTAGAAGTTGGTCCATTTGAAGCCAGAGATAGAAGACCTAAAAAAAATCTACCCAGTGTCTTAGAGAAGCAATAAGGATGTTTATTATGTCCTACAGTTCTTGGTGGTGGGAGAGAAGGGCTCTGTGATAAATAGATAAATTTAAATTTAAAATATGCTTCCCCGGAATTATTTAAACAAAAACACTTATTTTATACCTCACACACACAATAATAAACAAAGATAAAAATGTCATGCTCCCTTAGATACCCCAGAAGCAGACTCTGGGATGAAGTGTAGAAAAAGGCTATTGAGGAGTGCTTCTCAGGAGCACACGCAGAGGAGTGGGGAAAGAGAGATTTTGAACTGTGATGTTGTGATGATAAACGCCTCCACGGATCAGGGTATCCGAAACGAGGTGGCCCTTCAGAAATATCCTAAATAGCAGGCTGGGCTTTTTGTCTTCAATATTGTTCTCAATATTGACTTGAGAAGGTATTAGCCTTGGGACAGGCAGCTACTTATAGCAGAGGGAAATATATGCTTCAGCCCTGAACGTTGGAGAATTTCTGCAGCACATCACGGCATCTACCAGAGTCCATTATTGTGCAGATCTGGTGCATATGTTTTATATGAAGGTAAATCCCATCTGAAAATTTGCAGAAACTTGATTGCTCTTTTCCTTAATCCCTCTAAGGTTATAATATCTGGCATGGTAGCTCTAGGTGGGGTTACTATGTGCTTTTGCAGAGTTAACAATAATATATACTATAGTCTTCTGAAATCTATCTGGTTTTTATGAGTGTCTGATAGATCCTTTCACAGATAATAAATTAATTCATGATATAACATGAATTTATATGTTTTTAGGTGTTTAAGGGCATTAATTTCTGCTTTAGGGTGGGATTTTAAAAAATCTTTACTTTGTGAGTTGATAGTTTGGCAGATTCATATCCTTCTGCTTGACCTCTCCTATATGATAGTTGTTATCTACAGGCCAAGGAACAACTGTGGGAGGTCTACCAATGACCCCGTATACCCACTCCAATTATATGTTTGGAAACTAGTGAAATGACCATTGAATGGGCCCATGGACTTAGCAGAACCAAAGATACTTAGAATTAAGCTAAGATTCCATTTATCACCTGTTTCAATATGTTTTGACTCTAAGAGGGATGCCATGACGATTATTTGATTCTGCAGAGTTCAATGTCAACTTGGCCTCTGTTTTTCAGCAGTTCTTGAAATGTCTGTGTATTCCCCTTTTTCTACAGCATTTTTAACCAAGTGAATGGTCAGTGGGAGGATTGAATGAATCATAGCTACACACACTTGTATTACAGTTTCCTTCCTTCTGGACACTTGGCCTTTCCATCAGTCAGTGCTTTTCCAGATCTGAAAACTGGCTCAAGTTCAGAATTGAAAGAAGGATAATTATTTTTTATTACAGCAGATGTCCTCTACCCCCAGATCATCCATAATTTATAATTTTGATTATATAGATTGAGCAATAACTTTGTTGGCTGTCCCTATGACATTTTTATTATAGTAACCATCTTCATATCTGCCTGCACATCTGTGCCCACTGGCTGCCATTTTGACCTTGTTGTTCTTATTGATGATATGGCACCACCTGGCCTCTACTATATCGAGATCTTATCACCCCCTCTTAGTATCAGGAAGTCAGTATAGCAGTATCATCTGTTTTATTTTTTTATTATTTTTATCTTGTCTTCTATTAACATTTAATTTCTAGAGCTTTAGAAACATTTGTATAGGCTAGGTAAGAATTGAAATCAGATAAATGCCACTTATAATTGTGTTATCCACATATACAGTTTTATTTTACCATTGAGCCTCTATTATTCTATAAACACTGCTCTGAAAAAGGTCACCAATGATCTCAGTGTTATAAATCTAATGGATTTAAAAATCTTCACATAATCAGACCTTGAAGCACTGTTGATTATCTTCTTATTTTGTATTTTAGTTTTATATTTCAACAGGTTTTTGGAGAACAGGTTGTGTTTGGTTACATGAGTCAGTTTCTTAGTGGTGATTTCTGAAACTTCGGTGAACCTATTACCAGGCAGCATACCCTGAATCCAATGTGTAGTTTTTCATCCCTTGCCACAGCCAACCCTGTCCCCTGAGTCCCCAGAATCCATTTTATCTTATGCCTTTGCATCCTCATAGCTTAGCTCCTGCATATGAGTGAGAACATACTATCCTTGGTTGTCCATTCCTGAGTTACTTCACTTAGAATAATAGTCTCCAGTTCCATACAGTTTGCTGCAAATGCTATTATTTTGTTCTTTTTAAGGCCAAGTAGCATTCCATGTATACACACACACACATATACACACACACATATATATGCATATATATAGTTATATATATATGTGTGTGTGTGTATATATATATACGGAAAATGTTACATATATGTAACATTTTCTTTATCCATTCCTTGAATGATGGGCATTTGGGCTAGTTCCACATTTTTGCAATTGCAAATTATGTTGTTATAAATATGCATATGCACGTATCTTTTCCTTAAAATAATTTCTTTTCCTCTGGATAGTTACCTGGTAGTGGGATTGCTTGATCAAATGGTAGATCTACTTTTAGTTATTTAAGGACTCTCCACACTGTTTTTTTATAGTGGTTGTACTAGTTTACATTCCCAACAACAGTGTAAAAGTGTTTCCTTTTCACCACATCCACATTAACATCTATTTTTTTTTATTTTTTGATTATAGCCATTCTTGCAGGAGTGAGGTGGTATTGCATTGTGATTTTGGTTTGCATTTAGTTGATAATTAGTGATGTGAAACATTTTTCCAAATGCTTGTTGGCCATTTGTATATCTCCTTTGGAGAATTGCATATTCATGTCCTTAGCCCACGTTTTGATGGGATTGTTTGGTTTTCTCTTGCTGATTTGTTTGAGTTCTTTGTAGATTCTAGATATTAGTCCTTTGTCAGATGTGCAGATTGTGAAAATTTTCACCCACCCTGTGGGCTGTCTATTTACTCTGCTGATTATTTCTTTTGCTGTGCAGAGCTTTTTAGTTTAATTAAGTCCCATCTATTTATCTTTCTTTTTATTGCATTTGCTTTTGGGTTCTTGGTCATGAACTCTTTGCCTAAGCCAATGTCTAGAAGGATTTTTCTAATGTTATCGTCTAGAATCTTTATGGTTTCATGTCTTAGATTTAAGTCTTTGATCCGTCTTGAGTTGAATTTTGTATAAGGTGAAAAATGAAGATCCAGTTTCATTCTTCTACAGATGGTTTGCCAATTATCCCAGCACTATTTTTTGAATTTCGGTCCTTTACCCACTTTGTGTTTTTGTTTGCTTTGTCAAAGATCACTTGGCTGTAAGTATTTGGCTTTATTTCTGGATTCTCTATTCTGTTCCATTGGTCTATGTGCCTATTTTTATACCAGTATCCTGCTGTTTTGGTGACTATAGCCTTATACTATACTTTGAAGTCAGGTAGTGTGATGCCTCTTTTTGCTTAGTCTTGTTTTGGCTATTCAAGCTTTTGTGTTGTTGTTGTTCTATATGAATTTTAGGATTTTTTTTCCTGGTTCTGGGAAGAATGATAGTGGCATTTTGATGGGAATTGTATTGAATTCGTAATTCATTTTTGGCAGTATAATCATTTTCACAATACTGATTCTACCCATCCATGAGCATGGGGTGTGTTTCCATTTGTTTGTGTTGTCTATAATTTCTCTCAGCAGTGTTTTGTAGCTTTCTTTGTAGGGATCTTTCACGTCTTTGGTCAGGTATGTTCCTAAGTATTTTATTTTCTTTGCATCTGTTGTGAAAGTGGTTGAGTTCTCAATCTGATTATCACCATGGTCGCTGTTGGTGTACAGCAGTGCTACTGACTTGTGTACGTTAACTTCATATCCTGAAAGTTTGCTGAATTTATCGGTTCTAGGAGCCTTGTGGATGAATCATTAGGATTTCCTAGGTATACAATCATATCATCAGCAAACAGCAACAATTTTACTTCCTCTTTACTATCTTGAATGCCCTTTATTTCTTTTATTGTCTGATTGCTCTGGCTAGGACTTGCAGTACTATTTTGAATAGAAGTGGTGAAAGTGTACATGCTTGTCTCTTCTAGTTCTCACAGGAAATGCTTTCAACTTTTCCTCATTCAGTATAATATTGATTGTGGGTTTGTCATAAATGGCTTTTATTACCTTAAGGTATGTCCTTTCTATATCAGTTTTGCTGAGACTTTTAATCATAAAGGGATGATAAATTTTGTGACATTTTTTTCTGCATCTATTGAGATAATCATATAATTTTTGTTTATAATTCTATTTATGTGGTGCATCACATTAATTGACCTACATATGTTAAACAATCCCTGCCTCCCTGGCATGAAACCCACTTGGTCATGGTGGATTATCTTTTGATATGCTGTTGGATTCAGTTTGCTAGCAGTTTGTTGAGGATTTTTCCATTTATGTTTATCAGATATTTGTCTGTAGCTTTCTTTCTTTTTTTTCTTTCTTTCTTTTTTTTTTTTTTTTTTTTTTTTTGGTTATATCCTTCTTTGGTTTTCGCACTGTGGTGATACTGGCTTCATAGAATGATTTAGGAAGGATTCCCTCTTTCTCTATTTCTATTTGGAGTATTGTCAATAGGATTAGTACCAATTCTTCTTTGAATGTCTGATAGAATTCAGGTATGAAACCATCTAGTCCTGGACTTTTTTCGGTTGAAAATTGTTTTATTACTATTTCAATCTCACTGCTTGTACTTGGTCTGTTCAGAGTTTCTATATCTTCCTGGTTTAATCTAGAAGGGTTGTATATTTCAAAAAAATTTATTTATTTCCTTTAGATTTTCTATTTTATGCACATGAAGGTGTTCATAGTGGCCTTGAATAATCTTTGGTATTTCTGTGGTATCGGTTGTAATATCTCCCATCTCATTTATATTTGGACTTATTGGATCTCACTTCTTTTCTTGGTTATTCTTGCTAATGGTCTATCAGTTTTATTTATCTTCTCAAAGAATCAGTGTTTTGTTTCATTTATCTTTTTTTTTTTGTTTAATTTCATTTAGTTCTGATCTGATCTTCGTTATTTCTTTTCTTTGCTGGGTTTGGGTTTGAATTGTTCTTATTTTTCTAGTTCTGTGAGGTGTGACCTTAGATTGTCTATTTGTGTTTTTCAGACTTTTTGATGGAGGCATTTAGTGTGAACTTTTCTCTTAGCAGTGCTTTTGCTGTATCCCAGAGGTTTTGATAGGTTGTATTGCTATTATCATTCAGTTCAAAGAATTTTTCGATTTCCAACTTGATTGCACTTTTGACCCAATGATTATTGTGGAGCAGGTTATTTGATTTCCATTTATTTTCATTGTTGTGAGGGTTACTTTGTGAGTTGATTTTCAATTTTATTCCACTGTGGTCTGAGAGAGTACCTGATATAATTTTAATTTTCTTAAATTTATTGATACTTGTTTTGTGGCCTATCATATGGTCTGTCTTGGAGAATGTTCCATGTGTTGATGAATAGAATTTATATTCTGTAGTTATTGGGTAGGATATTCTGTAAATAGCTTTTAAGTCCATTATTTGTAGGGCATATTTTAAGTCCATTCTTTCTTTGTTGACCCAGTCTTGAGTGACCTGTCTAGTGCAGTCAGTCGAGTATTGAAGTCCCCCATGATTATCATGTTGCCATCTATCTCATTTCTTAGGACTACTAATAATTGTTTTATATATTTATGAGCTCCAGTGTTAGATGCCTATATATTTAGAATTTTGATATTTTCCTGTTAGATTAGCCCTATAATAACTGTATAATGTCCTCTTTGTCTTTTTTAACTGTTGTTGCTTGAAAGTTTGTTTTGTCTGATATGAGAATAGTTAAACCTGCTCATTTTTGGTGTCTATTTGTGTGGAATATCTTTCTCCACCCCTTTATCTTGAGTTTATGTGAGTCCCTGTGTGTTAGGTGAGTCTCCTGAAGACAGCAGAAACTTGGTTGGTGAATTCTTATTCATTCTGCCATTCTGTATCATTAAATGAAGCATTTAGGCCATTTACATTCAATGTTAGTACTGAGATGTGAGGTACTATTCTATTCATCATGCTATTTGTTGCCTGAATACCTTTTTTTTTTTTTTTTCATTGTGTTCTTGCTTTATGTGTCCTGTGAGATTTATACTTTAAGGGGATTCTATTTTGGTGTATTTTGAGTATTTGTTTTAAGATTTAGAGGTCCTTTTAGCAATTCTTGTAATACTAGCTTAGTAGTGACAAATTATCTCAGCATTTGTTTGTCTGGAAAGGAACTGTATCTTTTCTTCGTTACAAAGCTTAGTATCACTGGATACAAAATACTTGGCTGGTAATTGCTTTGTTTTAGGAGGCTAAAAGTAGGACCCCAATCCCTTCTGATTTGTAGTGTTTCTGCTGACAAATCTGCTGTTAATCTGATAGGTTTTCCTTTATCAGTCACCTGATGCTTTTGCCTCACATCACTTAATATTCTTTCCTTTGTCTTGACTTTAATTAACCTGATTACTATGTGCCTAGGCGACCTGATCCTTTTGTGATGAATTTCCTAGGTGTTCGTTGAACTTCTTGAATGTGGATATCTAGATCTCTAGCAAGACCAGAGAATTTTTCCTCTATTATTCCCTCAAATGTATTTTCCAAACTTTTAGATTTCTCTTATTCCTCAATACCAATTATTGTTAGGCTTCGAGGTTCAACATAGTCCTAAACTTTTTGGAGACTTTGTTCAATTTTTAAAATTCTTTTTTCTTTGTCTGTGATAGATTGGGTTAATTCAAAAGCCTTATCTTAGAGTTCTTTATTCTGCTTGTTTAATTCTACCGCTGAGACTTCCCAGTGCGTTTTGCATTTCTCTATGTGTGTTATTGATTTACAGAAGTTGTGATTGTTTTTTATTTATGCTCTCTATTTCACTGAATAATTTTCCTTTCATATTATGAATCATGTTTTTTGATTTCTTTAAGTTGGACTTCACCTTTCTCTCGTGCCTCCTTGATTAGCTTAATAATTGACTTTCTGAATTATTTTTCTGGCAATTCAGATATTTTGTTTTATTTTGGATCCATTGCTGATGAGCTGGCATGACCTTTAGAGGGTGTGAAAGAACCTTGTTTTGTCATTTTACCAGAATTGTTTTTCGGGTTCCTTCCCATTTCAGTAGATTATGTCTTAAGGAAGATCTGAAATTCAAGGGTTGCTGTTCAGATTCTTTTGTCCCACACGGTACTCCCTTGATGTTGTATTCTTCCCCTATCCCCTAGGAATGGGGTTTCCTGAAAGGTGAACTATAGTAATTGTTTTGCTTTTCTGGGTCTGGACACCCAGCAGAGCTACCGGGCTCTGGGATGCTATTGGGCAGTGTCTGCAAAGAGTCCTAGGATGTGACCTGTCTTCAGGTCTTGCAGCTATGGATACCAGCACAGTTTTTGGTGTTGGATCACAGAGAACATTCACGATTGATCTTCTGAAAATTGCTGGTGCTTTCCCAATACGATATTCTTTATCGTTTTGTAAACAGTTTCCCCTTTTTCATCCTACAGAAATATTTGCTAGTGGCTTTCCTGACCTTCATAGAATACCCACTTTATACTGCATTTATCTGAGCTTTCTCATCCCTACCTTCACCATTTTTCACAGTTTTTCTTGCATTTTTACATTGCCTTGGGTAGGCCATTGCTTTTTCTAAGGATTCAATTTACTCATGTGTTAACACCAACTTTTAGGGGCTCTGTATTAAAAGAGAGTGATTCCACATCAGTGGACTCTCTCTTACCTAAATTTATATTTCACAACTATATTTCAGCTCTCAGGACTTTCCCCCATAAACACTCTCCCAGCCCCTGGTAATCCATGTTGAGTACGTCCTACCGATCTTATAGTTTACGGTGCCTTTCCTCACTTAATATACCTAGCTCTACCCTGGCTCTGTTACATAGCATCTTTTTTTTTTCAGTCAGGGTCTTGCTCTCTTACCCAGTCTGGAGTATAGTGGTGCAATCATGACTCTCTGCAGTCTTGACGTCCTGGGCTCAAGTGATCCTTCCACCTCAGTCTCTAGAGTAGCTGAGACTATAGGCATGTGACACCATGCCTAGGTAATTTATATATACATTTTTTTCTTTTTTTTTTTCTAGAGATGGAGTCCCACTATGTTGCTTAGACTTGTCTTAAATTCCTGGACTCAAGGGATCATCCTGCTTTGGCCTCCCGAAGTGTTGAGTTTGCAGGCATGAGCCACTGCTCCTGGCCTACATTGTGATTTGACCTTAGTGTTTACTCAGATGGCTAACAATGAAGGTGGCTGTAAGTTCGGAGTAGAATGCCAGTTGTCCTGCAAAACAGAAGCCTCTTCATTGTCTTTAGGCAGGAAGAGAGTGTTAATCTTTAATAGAGAGAAGTACAGCCACTTTCGTTGGCCTAGAAGGTTTAAGAAATATGAACTTTCAAGTCCTGGAGCATATTAACCCATGTGCCTCCACTCTAAGTTTCCGAATCCATTTCCTTCTAAACCAGGCCCCTAATCTTTACAAAATAAAAACTGAAGAATTTAGAATTTGACATTCTAAGGAGCTTAATAAAGTCTAGTTCTTGATTTCCCTGAATTTGAGCTGCAAAGAGGAAAGTCTTTTTATACACTGATGTGGAGGCCTTATGATTTTTACACTTTGCCTTATTCTTGAGTAATTTCCCTCACCCCTCAATATCTTTCTCCATTATTTTAATGAGATGCAGGGAGAGTCATATGATGTTACAAAACATAAATTTAAATTTACATGTCCCAAACTACTAAATCCCTGAGATATTGTACCCACCAGTATATTGCCATCCACAAATACTTTATCCCAGTTCACCACTTGTGAAAGTCTTTTACAAATGCACTGATATGGCATGCTAGAGCTGCATATATCCCACTATCGCTAATGATAGAAATCTCATTACCTTCTAACCAGTAGTAATTCAGCTCTAAGGTCCTATTTTAGAGGACTTTCAAACCATTTCTTTACCGACTTGGGTCAGGTGTCCTGGGGGTTGGGTTTGGGGACTCAACAGTAGAATATGTGCACAAGATATTATGGAAGAGTGCTCTTAGAAATAATACCTATGAGATATTGAGGGAAGCAAAGTTTGTCAGAGGGAGAAGTTGAACCATGATGCAATTGGAGCAGAGGTTAAGATAGCATTTTGGAATTGACCAAATTTGAAACAAAGGTTCTGGGTCTGTATACCCCTGCAAAAGCCAGTCACTGGATGTGTGCTGTTCAGAGTGGCACAATACAGTGTATCAATGCAAAAGCCAGCCACTTGGATGATGCCATCCCTTTTTTAGAGAGACTCCATAGGGGGAAGAAATGTATCTGAAGATAAGCTTGCAACAACAAAGTTATATCCCATGAGAAACAGTAACAATAATGAGAGTAAAGGGACATTAGAAACACAAATGCTGGTGTCCCCAAAATATAAATGTAAAGCATTCTAAATATATCTATAAAATGTGTAAGCTTAAATGTGTTAGAGAGGTAATAGAAGAAAGTTATACCATAATGAGAGAAAGACGTTAAATAAAAAAAAAAAAAGCAGATATTTTAAAGAAACAAGTAGAGGGCTGGGCGCGGTGGCTCACACCTGTAATCACAGCACTTTGGGAGGCCAAGGCGGGCAGATCACCTGAGGTTGGGAGTTTGAGACCAGCCTGACCAATATGGAGAAACCACATCGCTACTGAAAATACAAAATTAGCCAGGCGTGGTGGTGCATGCCTGTAATCCCAGCTACTCAGGAGGCTGAGGCAGGAGAATTGCTTGAACCCAGGAGGCAGAGGTTGCAGGGAGCCAAGATTGTACCATTGTACTCCAGCCTGGGCAACAAGAGTGAAACTCTATCTCAAAAAAAAAAAAAAAAAAAAAAAAAAAAAAAAAAGAAAGCAAAAAGAAAAGAAACAAGTAGAATAAACAGAAAAGAAAAGATATCATTATTGGAATAGAAAACTCAATTGTTAAAATAAATAGTTGAAAACCACATTGGTGATCTGGCAATACAATTGAATACATTATCTTCAGTACAAAGGATAAAAAAATTAAAATGTCTTTGCACTCCTATAAAGATTTTGTAAATTGTCTTTGTCACACTGCTAAGAAACACCTGAGATTGAGTACTTTATAAAGAAAAGAGGTTTATTTGGTTCATGGTTCCCCAGGCTATACAAGAAGCATAGTGGCTTCTGGCCAGCTTCTCAGGGAGGCCTCAGGGAACTTTCAATTATGGTGGAAGGCAACTGAGGAGCAAGCACCTCACATGGCAGAACAGGAAGAAGAGAAAGACAGGAGGGAGATGCCACACACTTTGAAACAACCAGATCTCAAGATAACTTACTTATTCATTATGAGGAAAATAGCACCTGTGCTGACCCATTCATGAGAACTCCACTTACATGATCCAACCATCTCCCAACAGACCCCACCTCCAACACTGGAGATTACAATTCAGCATGAGATTTGATGGGGACACAGGTCCAAATTATATCAGTCTTTAAAAGGTAAAATAACATTATATCCTCTCTTTGTATGGAACATTGTATGGAAAAAGTAGAAACACCAAATGCAAAAATATATGTATATTAAAAGATATCATAGACAAAGATTTATGATGATAATTACAATTAGACTGATAACCTCTTATCATCAACAGTAAAGCTTGTAGAAAATACATTTTAGTCACGAAATGGCTGAGATGATATTGTAAACTGAAAATTATACATTCAGCTGAATTATGATGCTGGCATGATAGAAAAAGAAACTTTCAGAAAGAGAAATAATTTATTATGGACATAGTGTTGCACAGAGACCTAATTAAACATGAACCTCAGAAAATGAAGATTGAAGGCAGAAATTACAATATGTATGTTACTAGCAATGTTGAACCAAAAAATTGGTAATCATGTGGTTGCATATCTATAAATATTGACTAAATATATAATAATGATAATTTTGAGAACATTTTTAAAAGGGAAGCAAAGGATAACAATATCAGATTTTAAAATTTTAGGTGTTTGTTAGGGAGAGAATAACATTAATTTTGTATATTTCTGTTGAATTAATTATGCCTGTTTAAAAATTTAACAATAGCCACTTAGATAACAGAAAGATAATGTAAATGTCTAAAGCAGTAGAGAAGCCAAAAAGATGCACACACAGACAAACACACATGAATACTATGGAAGAAGGAAAACCAAAACTAAAGCAAACAAAAAGCATGGCAAAAGGAAAATTCATTCAAAGTGATACAGTTTAGTTCAAACAGATCAGAAAGATAGCAGCATGGTACTAGAAAATAATAAAAATTAAATATGCTAATAGAAACTCAGAAATTTCAGGTCATATTGTTTTTTAATCAGTAAAACCAAACAATTCAGAAACATTGAGGGTGAAGGGTACCAAAAAGGCACTTTAGGGTAATTGACAAAAGAAAGTTTTTGCAGAGACATTATTTAGCTATTGGTTAAAACATTATTATGCAAAAAAAGAATGTCATTATTTAATAATAAGGGAAAGAATTGATTACACATATTTGACACTGAACTTTGTATACCTATTGTATGTGCATGTGTGTATATGATATGTGATGGAGTTGCATCTAATATGTGTATCTTACTATGAACACTGAGTACAGAAGGATAAGAAAATACCAAAAGCCATTAGTTCAAGCCTATAATAAAATGCTGCAAAGTGAGATCAGCAAAGGAGTGTGTTGTGAGGGGAGAAAATAGGATAGATTGGTGAACATCAGTCAAGGTTTAATTTGTTCTTAAGATTTTTCACAAGTCATATCCTCAGAAGATGTGGGAAAAGATTTCATTAACCCCAAGTTGGGGTATAGTGAATGCAGCAAAACCAGAATTGCCATCTAGCAACTATTAGATAATATGTGTTTAACAAAAGGGATGAGAACAAAACAGTTGGAGACTAGCATCCCGCAGAGAACAGTGGAAAATCTTTATTATTTCAGCATCTTTCCCAATAATAAGATTTTAATTTTTTGTTCAGAATTTTAATAAGGATAAAAGAAATTTAAATGTTAAAATATTTATCCAATTTATAACGTATTGTGTTCTTTAAAACCAAGTGCTTTTCTAAAATATCTTGATAAGAGGCAAATACTATGCAAAATTTGATGGTTTGTATTTTCTTCTAGCATTTTGCCATTTTTCCTTTTTATCATTAGAATTAAATAGCAGAATGCTGTTATTTTATTTGCATCATCTTTGGTGTTTTTCAAACAACTCTGTGTTGTTTGTGTGTGTGTGTGTGTGTGTGTGTGTGTGTGTGTGTGTGTGTATAATCTCATTGCAGCTTGCTAATTTTGCAACAGGGAGTACTATAAATGCTAAAATTCATAGTTTACTTGTTGTTGTTGTGGTTTAGAGATAGCATCTTGCTCTGTCACACAGGCTGGACTACAGTGGCACAATCATAGCTCACTGCAGCCTTGAACTCCTGGGCTCAAGGGATCCTCCTGCCTCAGCTTCCTGAGTAGCTAACTGGGATTACAAGTGTGTGCCACTACACCTGGCTAGTATATATATATTTTAATTTTTGTAATGACAGAATTTTGCTAAAGTTGCCCAGGCTGATCTTGAACCCCTGACTGATGCAATCCTCCCACCTCAGCTTCCCAAAGGGCTGGCATTTCAGGCATAAGCCACTGCACCTGGCCTATAATTTGCTCTTGACAGAAATAATTTGAGTTATCTAGATTCCATGTCCAGGATCTAAACTTTATATAACTATATTTTAATGATTTACAAGTAAGTAATTTGTATTAAAAACATTTAAAATTAATACTTTAAAGTTTATTGCATGCTAAATAAATGTACACATTACAGCTAAATAGATTTAACTTTAAAAGCGGTTCTAGATCAATTTGTAATATTTGTTTACTCACGAATACACAAAATTTAATTTTACTATATTTTCATAAGTACAAATTCTCTAATTTCAGAAGTTAATGGAACTAGTCTATTTGCATACCTGATTGTGGAAACCTTTCTTCGGGAGGGCCCCATGATGTTCACCTCCTGGTATTTATGGGCTTGCACAGTGCCCTCCCACACTGTACTGCATTTGATCTGTGTGGTTAATAGCATATGAACAAAGTCATAGGATATTACTTCTAAGTTTGTGTTACAAAAGACTATGGTCTCCATTTTGGAATCTCTCTCTCTCTGTGTCCTTCTCTGTAAAAAGCAAGCTGCCTTGTTGTAAGCAGCCCTGTAAGGAGACTCACATGAGGAGGAACTGAACCCTCTAGTGAATAGTCATGCAGAAACTGATGCATGCCAAAAGCCATGTAAGTGAACTTGCAGATTCTCACATCCTAGATTAGCCTTGGGATGACTGCGGCACCAATGCGTAGTTTGACGGACATCTCATGAGAGATCTGAGCCAGAAGACTTCAGCTCAGCCACTCCCACATTCCTGACCCTAAGTGACTTTATGAGAGATAATAAATATAGATTGTTTCAAGCTCCAAAGTCATACGGTAATTTGTTATGCAGCAATAGATAACAAATATATCCATCAAACGGTTATGTTAATGGAAATTTACACAAATTGATACCTTTTAAAGTCAAACTACTCCATCATTCAGATATTAAAACAACAGAAGAAAATAATTTTAATGTGCACAACTGAATGTTTTCCATAAATACTACCTAGTGCCTGCTGAATAGATAGAAGTTAAATAGTTGGTTTCTATCTCTAAAATACTTACAGATTTTTTTTTAAAAAAATAACAAGCTAGAATCCAATTACCAGTAAGATATATGGATGTATTTATAAATAGGAGCACATATATTTTGAAATTACATACAGCCTCAAATTAAAAAAATATATATTAGCTAGTTAACTTAGTTGTACAGAACTGAAGCCAGCTTCCATCCCAAACACAGTTCACATAATAAGAACACAACATATAGCTCCTTCCTCTCCAGCAGGTAAAACCTATTATTCTCTGCCTCACCTATTCCAAATAAATTTGCAAATAAACGAGGGTGAAGTTGGAACACTACTGATATATTGTGTAGAAGAAAATGAAAAGAGAAGAAGGATCTGACTCTTGCTCTGTAAGTCGCAGCCAAAGTGAAATTTAGGACAGAGAATGAATGGCTTCTCTTCTCTTCACCAAGCCAAAGGGATGCAGCAGAAGGACATGACCAAAGAGAAGAAGTCAGAAAGCCAAGAAGTCAGAAAGAGAATATTTAGCATCTAGTTTTAGCTTTTCATCCAAACGTCAGGTATAGTACTGACAGAATAACTAAGCAAAGAAAACTATCAGTGCATCATGAATCTTCTTCTCTTGAACACATGGAAGTAAAATTTATATCATATTTTTGAGTAGTTTTCTCAGTAAAGGAGAACAATTAAATCAGATAATATGAAATAAGCCATAGTGTTATTGTCAGAAGAAAGTTTTTCTAAGGACATATTCAAAAAGTTATTTAAGAAGCTAAGATTTTGGCTGATGAATACAACTAGAAAAAAGGCATACAAACTGCTCTGGTGCAAGCAAATGGTACGAAAGCAAAGCATGGGAAAATATTTTGGGGAAAAGTCATAAAGAGGGTCCTGTTACTTTTAAAACAGCTTTATTAAAACATCATTTGCATATTATACCATTCACCCTTTCAAAGTGTACACAGAAAGACAAATACCAAGAGTCCTATTATTTTGTAGGTAGACAAATATAGAACCACAGCTGAAACTATGCAAAATTACGTAATGAGAGAGTAGAATATTTTAAAATATATTTTATTGATTTGAGCTGAGAAATTTATTATGAATTACCCTTGAGGATTTGCTATATATTTTAGAATGCAAAATGATCAAGCCAGGTAATTGGGGAATTTGCTGGGAATAGAAATTGGCCACATATATTAAACATCACATCTCTATATTTTTAGGAAGCTCTCCAAAAATGCTCCTCAATCTTACAGTACATGGAATCCTGAGCGGTGATAGTATTAGACTGTCTTGCATAAAGTTCTTGGCAGAAAATATCTATGGGTTATTGGGCAGCTTGTCAACCACATATCATTTTTTGTTGTGCTTCTGGAAAGAAAAACTTATTTCCCAATAAAGAAGCGATATCTGCAGCAGGGCCTCATTTTTGGAATGAAATAGAACACGATGGAACAAGATGTGAGTCTCTTATCTGCTCTCTGAGGTGTCAGTCTCTTTTATTAGATTGGCTAAGGTTTTCTCTTTTTTTGATTGTATGATGCTTCTTATTCTAATTTTATATACTCTAAATTAAACTGGAAAATTTACTTTCTTCATGTGTGAGATTGAGTTACTGTGAACTGCAACAAGGGAGTAGGTGGCTGGAAATACGCCAGGATTCAAGAAAAAGGAGTGCGAACGTGAACTCTGTGTGTTTTCCATTTTAGCCTTGCTCTCTTGCTGATAGCATCAGAGAGGTGAGGCGAGCAAAAAGCAGCTGTGGAAGCAAGAAACTAAGCACCTGAGAACTGAAATAAATAAGCAGCATCCGTTTTTAACTAAACAGGTTACAAAAGCAGAGTCATTCATAGCAAGCTATTAAATGATGCGGAAACTATTTGAACTATAAAAAGGCTGATGGCTCAGGAAGGCACAGTTGAAAATAATATTAGAGATACTTCAAGAAATGTAGCAGGAGTGCAGTTACATATTTTTAAAAATCAGGTAAGCCTCTATGCATGAAGTTGCTGTTGATACTGTCTTTTCTAATTCTACATTTCCATAGGAATATAAGGAATATATCTTGCTCTTCAGCAAACTCAGTAATTAAAAATGCAATGATTACATTCATAGTAGGTGTTTCTTATTTGAATCACTCTCATACATTTCTTTCTAAAAATTTTTAGTGATTTTAATATACCAAGATGACTCTTCCAGAATTCTAGTTTATTGAACTCTCTTCCATTGTCACCTTTACCCCAACTCTGCTTCTCCCAGCCAGTGTTGTATCCTTGTCACTGTAAAAATTTCAGTGCTTCAGTATCTTTATTCTATCCATTGTCTCTCTAATCATCACCTTCTTGGATTCCAGTAAGCTTCCTCTCTCAGGGTGACATTTACATACTTCTCTTGGCTTTTTGCTGTCACTCCACCCATGGATGTTCTTTCTTCTGTCCTTAACAAGTTTCAATTCCAAATGATCAATCACTATAATAACTGTCTTACACCTCATCTTGTCTGTCTCTCTCATTCTTCATCACACTCACCTAATAAAACCACAATACCCTATTTAAACCCAGCTCTGTACCTACTTTATTCCTGCACCTAGGCAGCTTAATGAAGCTGTGGGAAAACTATCAACAATAACTCTTTCCACTTAAATTTCTGATCATAAACCAAGTACTTAACATTGAGGTTTAAAATCATTTGATGCTGTTCTGCAATCACACTGTAGCTCCCTGTTGCACTTACTGACCCACCCTCAGAAATGACTCTTTCCACTCTGCTCCTCTCATCAATACCTCCTACCACATCCTCACTCCCATCATGATTGTTACAAAATTAAGTAAACAAAAGAGAACATTCACAGGCTCCTACAAGAACATCTAACTACAGATGTATTGCCATGCTCTGCCTTTCTGCCTCTTTCTATAGATTAGCATTTGCATTCCTATTTAAAATGAATACTTGTAAACTTGATTGCATCCCTCAGCATCTCAAGGACATTGCTGCAGCAATTCCTCCCTGTCTTTTTTATATCATTATTTTTTACTTCTCAATTAAATCCTTTCCTTCATTATACAAAATGCTATATTTCTACCATTATAAACAAACAAACCAGCTTATACCACTTCCCCATACAACTGCTATCTATTTCTTTGGATCTCATGACAATAAAATAGTTTGAAAGATGCATTTATATTTTCAGATGTCATTCTTCTTCCTCCATATCTCTCCTGATTCTATGCCATTCAGCCTTCCACTCTCATCCCTTGACTGAAATGGCTTTTTCACTGTCACCAATAAACTCTATGTCACTAAATCTAATATTCAGTGTTCAGTAGTCATCTTTGATGTTGTTGATAATTCTTCTCCCTGGCAAATTATCTTCTTTAGTACTGCAGGCCAATTGTTGTATTGCTGTTGTTGGCTTTTTCATTTGATATACTTGTTGCTATTGCTCAGTCTTTATGTTGGTTCCTCTTTTCTCCCAACTGCATAATGGGACTTATTGTCTCATTTCAGGAATTCCATATTTAATCTATATTCCTTCCTTCGGTAATCTGATTTAATGTTATGGATTTAAATGCTTTCTATTATAAATGATGTAAGTAAGTCCATGTGGTGATTCCCAAAACTTCATCTCTGACCTCTCATTCCAAACTCATACATATAGAGGCCAATATATTTCTGCTTCTAAATCTTATATTTATTTAAGATTGAACTCCTGATCATTGCTCCTCCTTGTGAAAGCAAGCAAGCAAGCAAGCAAGCAAGCAAGCAAGCAAGCAAGCAAGAAAGAAAGAAAGAAAGAAAGAAAGAAAGAAAGAAAGAAAGAAAGAAGAGAGAGAGAGAGGGAAGGAGGGAGGGAGGGAGGAAGGAGAGAGGTGGAAGAAAGAAAGGTGAGAGAGGTGGAAGGAAGGAAAAAGAGAGAGGTGGAAGAAGAGAGAGAAGGAGAAGGAAAAATAAGGAAAAGGAAAAAAAAAGAAAGCTGGGCCAACTGCACATTTTCCCATCTCAGTTGATGCTAACTCAATCCTTCTCATTGCTGGGAACCAAAATACGAAATTAGCCTTCATTTTCCGTTCTTCTTCTCAAAACCAATCAGTCAAATTTTCATGTTGACTGCATAAATGTCTTCTTCTTTTGAGAAGTGTCTTTTCATGTCCTTTGCCCACTGTTGGATGGCAGCAGTCAGAATGGCAATTATTGAAAAGTGAGAAAACAATAGAAGCTGGTGAGGCTGTGGAGAAATGGGAATGCTTTTATACTGTTGGTGGGAAGGTAAATTAGTTCAACCATTCCAGAATTTAGTGTGGCAATTTCTCATGAATCTAGAACCAGAAATACCATTTGTCCCAGCAATCCCATTACTGGGTATATACCCAAAGGAATATAAATAATTCTATTCTAAAGACACATGCACACATATGTTTATTGCAGCACTCTTTACAGTAATAAAGACATGAAATCAACCCAAATGTCCATCAATGATAGACTAGATAAAGAAAATGTGGTACACGTATACCATGGAATAGTGTGCAGACATAAAAAGGAATGAGACCATGTCTTTGGCAGGACATGGATGCAGCTAGAAACCATCATTCTCAGCAGACTAACACAGGAACAGAAAACCAAACACTGCACGTTCTCACACATAAGTGGGAGTTAAACAATGAGAAACATGGACACAGGGAGGGAAACAACACACACCGGGGCCAGTCGCAGGTTGGGGGTCAAGGGGAGGGAGAGCATTAAGACAAATAGCTAATGTGGGCCTTAAAACCTAGATGACGGGTTGATAGGTGCAGCAAACCACCATGGCACATGTATACCTGTGTAGCAAACCTACATCTTCTGCATTCATATCCCAGAACTTAAAGTAAAATTTAAAAATAATAATAATAATGAACAAAAACAAACAAATTAAAAAAAAAATTCTGTTGGCTTCACTTTCAAATAAATACTGACTGACAATGTTTCCTCAGCTATCCTGACCCAAACCACTGTGGCCGTTTGCCTGCATTCTGTAATATCCTCCTAATGTGTCTGTGATTCCAGGCCAGACACACACTCTCTTAAAGCTTATTCTCAGCATATTAGTCAGATCAATCAGGCAAATTATGTCATTCTTCTAAAGATGCTCCAATGGCTCCATGTTGCTCTTTGAGTAACATATTAAGACAATACTGTGGCCCAAAACTTCCTACATTATTTGTCTCCTTTTAGTAGTTTCTTTTGCTTCTTCCTCTACTATTTCCTTCTTTCACAACACTGGTCCACATTCAATTTTTGCAATTGTTCAAATATTCCAAACAAACACCCTATTTGGAGTCTTTGTGGTGACTGCTCTTTTCCCTAGATATTCTGTCTCTAGTTACCTATATGATTTTATTTTTTCCATCCTTTGAGTCTTTGCTTATAGGTTCTCCTTTCAATGAAGTCTGATACAACTATTCTATTTAAAACAACATAATATTTTCATTGCACTTTTTATTATCTATTCATTTGTTTGTTTCTATTTTGGGGTCTTGTTTAATATCATGACCCCACAGAATTAGTAAGCTCCAGGAAGGCAGATATTTTCATCTGTTTTTATTCTCAGATGTATCTTAAGTTCCTTGGACTATGTCTGTATATAGTAGACATTTAACACATACTTTTTGGGAAAAAAATGTTTCAGTCAACATCAACAGAACTGGAGTCAGATAACATGGGTGTAAAGTCAGAACTTAACTTTCTTTATCCCCTGCCGGCAATGTGACCAGAAGAAAGTCACTTTAATCTCTTTAAATTTATAAAATGGAGTAATATTAGTATCTATTATATAAGATGTTTGCAAAGATTAAGCAATGATAACATGTTAGTTCATTAACATTTTTGTTGTAATCATTCAATTACAAATCAAACTACTTAAAATCTATTAAATAATGTATTTGTTAAAGTAATTTTCCCCAAACTTGTATGAATATATTTTATTGTCAAAAACCTGGATACTATATTATATCCAACAGGCAAAGTAAAACTTTTAAAGTTCTAAGGTTGCATTTTATTTATTTTCATGTTTTGGGAATTGAACAGTGAGCAGGTAGTAGATGTTCAAATTGTCAATAAGAATTGATTTGAATTGAATTGGCTGCAAAATAGGCTCAATATATAAGTCACTTTCTCAAATTAATAGTCTTATATAAAAATGAAATTCTCTTTTCGTGCTGACTTGCCTCTGATATAAGCAAGGAAAGCAAATCTCTCCCATCTACATCCATTGAGTACCTAGAAGACTTAAATTATTTAGTCACTTCTGTCTAATTTCTAGTCACAACTCAAAAGAATAAGCATTAAATAGGGCCATTCCTAGGTTTTTTGCTGAAATTCTTGGTGGATGCAAATACAGAGGTAGTTGAGGTCAACTGAATGGAAATCTGCATATAAAAAAGCAGTTATTTATCCAGTAAAGATAGATCAAAAGATTAAAGAGACTCCATGGTAAAATCATAGGAGAAGGAAACAGAATTTGCATGTTGCTGTTAATTCTATTTTTCTACCTCTTAGAAGCCATTTCAAGAAACTTAAAATATCCGAGAGCGAAAACATTGTGCTGACAGTAATTAGGATCAACACAGTTGAAAATCTACCTGCTTGTCTGAATGGATGTGGACCACATTTCATGCATGGAGGTCCTTACTTTCCAGCTATCTCTACACAGTCTTCAAGTTTGATGTTTCTAAGCACTCAGTCATTGTTACTGTGTCTGAGGTTGACGTGGGCATTCTGGCTTGACTTTTCTATATTTATGTGATTCTTCTTCCTCTTTGACAGTGCCTGTGTAGACTGAAGCTATTTGTTCCCTGTCTGAGACTATGATTTTAAATAAAAGTTTAGCTACATATCTAGGCAAGACTGGAAATTCACCATTCCCCTGCTTAGGACCTCTGACAAATCCAGCTTTTTAAATTTTCCATTTTACCCACCCCAATCTCACTCTTTTTTCTTTTTCTTTCTTTCTTTCTTTCTTTTTTTTTTTTTTTTTTTTTTTTTTTTTTTTTTTTTGAGACAGTGTTTCTCTCTCCTGTCACCCAAGCCGGAGTGCAGTAGTGCACTCTAAGTTCACTACAATCTCCGCCTCCCAGACTCAAGCAATTCTTGCGTCTTAGCCTCCCTAGTAGCTGGTACTACAGGTGTGCACCACCACACCCCGCTAATTTTTGTGTTTTTAGTAGAGATAGTGTTTCACCATGTTGCCCAGGCTGGTCTCAAACTCCTGACCTCAAGTGATCCACTCGCCTGGGCCTCCCAAAGTGCTGAGATTACAGACATGAGCCACTGTGCCCAGCTACCCACTCCAATCTCTAGGTAGCAAAACCAGTGATAATTTGAAGGTATTTTAGAGACAACTATTATCTGACTGACCCATTTCTCTTCCTCATACAGCTGCATTATTGCCTCCCCCCTTATTATCATTTTTTTTGGGGGGCTATACTCTCAGAAACAGAGCAAATAGTTATGGACAATGTGCTTCTAGCTATATCATCACATATTCATCCTTAAAGTAGAAGATAATTTATATAGAATAATAAACAACTGTTTTTCCCCATTGTTTTGCCGCAGAGGAGGGCTCCTTCACAGAAAAGACAATATGCCAATTAACTGTTATGAAATCTGTAAATTAATTTAAAACAAATCAGCCAGAACAGCATCATGTAAAAAAGCTGCACTGATTTAAGCTGTGCTCTAATGCCAGTCATTTATCCCATTTCATAAATGTGAAGCTGATAAAATTAATATGTCTTCAATGAGCCAAGTAAATATTAGAAATTGGATCTCTCTCTGACTAGATTATTGGTAGTTGATATAGTAAAATGCTTAAACTACTTTATCGACAAACACAACCTTGTGTGAATAACCATAAGAGTCTAGGAAAGCCTGTAAGGACAAAACTAAAGTTTGATCCCTAAAAGGTCCTACATTTACCTGTTGAATTAGGAACTTTTGGTTTACCCATTGCCAGTAATCAAGGTCACAGAATCGAGCTTCTGGAATATCAGACATTTCTCTATAAATAATATACGAAAGTTGTGTTCAGATACACAAAACACGAAGATATGGCAATTCTTCTATTTATAGAATAATTTTAATAAAATATTATGTGCCTTTAATTACATGTTTACTTAATAAATGTCTGCATATATATTGAAATCTGGTCGAAGATATGTTTTTTTATAACCTGATAGCAATGTTCTAGAGGCAAATTAAACTTCATCCATTTCAATTTTGATTATCTACCAATAAAATGTAGACTCAGAGTTGTTCATGTCAAAATTGGATTAGAATATTATACAAGTGCTTAATCTAAAAAGATGAAGCTGAGTGAAAATAATTTTTAAAAAGAGGTAAGCACCGCAGGCCAGAGGAGAAGCACGAACATAAAGGGAATTTATGATAAGGAAAATAATCAGAGTTCACATGAAAGAAATTGTTTCATCCAGTATTAGGCAGAATGAATGAGATCTTTCATTTAGCACAATTCAATGAGTTTTCAATTAATTTAATTTAAAATTAGACTAAGAAAATTTATTTTTTTGTCACTAGCTAAGATTGGGAAAGCTAAATTCTTACAGTAAAGGACAAGAGTCTTGAATAAAAGCTACGGATGTATATAATTAGAAGTGTTAAGCTTAGCACACCATAATGACAGGAAAATGAAGTATTTGAAAGCATGGTGAATAATGCTCATTTATTTTCCCTAATCACAGGAGTCATTTGAAGGATAAGTCATTTGTGCTTTAGGCAAGAAGAAAATCAGAAAGTTGCCTTCCCCCTTACTATTATTTTTTGGGGGGCTATACTCTCAGAAACAGAGCAATCTAGAAATCTATTCTCTAATAGGAAAAACATTCATAAGAAAAAAGCAGTGAAAATTATTTGCAGGAGCATTTAAAATGATTTAAAGAAGGATTCCTCAAAAGAAGTATCAATTGTGATGGGAGTAATTCCCCTCTGTGTTTCTTTGAATGAGCTGCACATTGTCCCAACCACTGACAGTTTTCATGTTCTTACTCTAAGCTTCTCGAAATGACAGGGCAAAATTTAAGGAGGTCATTATTTTGTATCAGAGCAGTATCTATTTTTTCATCTGATGAGTCAATCTTAGTCTTTTACTGAAAAGAGAAAAAGTCAGCTTAGCGAAAATAATAAAAATATAATCAAAGGATAAATAAAATGAAGGGAAATTATTAAACAAGTAGTTTTGCCCTTATGCCTTTTATGAGAAATATCTGACATATGAAAAAGTCATTAAAATGTGTGAGGAAGGAAAAATAACTCATTGACAAGTATATACCTGTTATTATTTTACATTCTACAGGTTTAGTCATAATGTATATCATTATTATATAGTGATAGTCATTATATGACTTTATATATATATAGTCATTATTATATGCCCCATCCACAAGTCTTGGAATCACAGTTTATGTCAAAATTCTTGCAACAGAAGCAGCTTTAAGTGTTAAGAACATTATGGAAAAATATTTTTATAAGGTAAAATTGGATTAAGTTGGATAGATTGTGATTCTAATTTGACAGTAGAAAAAAAATGTGAAGTTAAAAAATAGACTTACTATTTTGCCTAGAGCAGATGCAATGAGGGATCAAGATTGAAATAACCAGTTGTATGTATACTGAAAATTCATATGTATTTAGAAATATAAATAAGGTAATTAACAGTGTATATTGTCCAGGATAGGTGATTTTATAAAGTAAATTAGCGCTTTCCTTGGGTTAAGGGAGAATAGGCAAATGGCAGCTAAGGAATACTGGGTTTCTTCTGGGGATGATAAAAGATGTTCTAAAATTGATGTGATGGTTGCGCAATGCTGTGATATACTTAAAACCCTTCAATGATATACTTCAAATGGGTAAATTGTATTTTATGTGAATTATGTCTCAATAACATTCCAAAATGAAAAACTAAATAAGTAAAAGCTCATACTGATGATTTGTAATATTTAATTTGTGCAAGACCTTCTAGAAAAGAAAAATAAAAAATTGGATGGTTAGGCAAAATATGTACTGAAAAACCTTATAAAAACAAAGATAATCCAGAATGAGGAAAAATGGAAACTTTATTGAATAGAATAATGACTATACAGTATGGTGAAAATGCTGCCAATATTAAAGAAATTTGACATAACTATTGCCAGAGTCATATTATCACCATTATTCCTGCTATGAGAAATACATGACTTGTGCCTTATCATTGTTCTTATATGTTAAAAATGGATTTTAGCTGTGTGATTGTGAAAGTAAAATTCATATAATCTTTTAGAGCCTCAGTTTTCTCACGTGAATGTTGTGAAACATTTATGAGTAATGACAGACAGTGTGCTTTAATCACTGCTTTCTATCTCTGAAAAAAAGAGTTTTAGCCTTTGTTTGAATTCTTATTAGGCCAAGGTACACATTATTTTAGTTAAACTTTCCACTTACATTGTTAGTATGTGACATGCTCTGGTGGTGAAATTTTTCTCTGGAATAGGTAATAGCAAAGCAGATTGGAAACTAAAGGTCTATCCATTGTGATACCTGTCTTCATCTTTCACATTGGTTTGGTAGTCACTATACACACAATCAACTGCATTGTATTTCCATGCTTAATGCAGAAATTGCATTATATATTTTGTAGGCATTAAGAAATACTTTACCTATTGTTGAATATGGTTAACACAATAGCGCCTGTATAGTATTTACTAAATGCCAGGTTCTGGACTAAATTTATATTTCAAATATGAGGAAGGTGTTATTATTTTACCTACTTTTTCATATGAGAAAACTGAAGTAACAAGAAGGTATGGGAATTTCTACAATCCCCTAATTTGGAATTAAGAGACAAGGAATCATTTCCCAACTTTCTGGCTCCAGACTCCACCTTTTAAATAATAACTACGTTGTGAGCTCTGAGGAGTAAAAAAAATACTCTGAAATAGGAAGAGAAAAAAAATCTGTTCAGGACTGAAACATGAAGAATCATCTCTGCAATTAAGCTGGCAAGGATAACAAACATTGACAAAGTCAGCTATAAAGTTAACCAGAAATAATGCTTTTCTCATTACAGCTGTACAGTGTCAAAATGGCTCACCTTCTTTGAATCTACTTCTTTCTTATCAATAACTTGGTCAGCCCTACTTCCTTACTCTCAGCTCTTAAATCAAGGTCAATATGATGCCCAATTGTTAGCCTCCATCACTTCATGACAGCAACCAGTCCTGAGCTCAAATCTACTTCTTTTATTTCCACATTAGATATTGCAGTCAATCAGATCTAATCCTTCTTATCCTCACCTCTTAGAATCATTCATGGTGAACACAAAACTTCCTACCTCCTCAACCCTCATGTAGAAATCCCACTGGCTTGTGTCATGCAATTTACCTTGACATAGCAAGTCAATAAACCTATTTTGCTAGCCTACAGTTTTGTCTCTGATAGATGGTCTGTATTAGATGAGCTTTAACAACTCATAGTTAGATAACCTGATAACTAATGCACAGCTACCTCATAAATATATTACATTTCTAGCACCTCCTACATGCCTCTATTGATACAGGTAAACAGGTTAACCTCTTTGAGGTGTAGTTCCTTAACATAAAAGGATAATAATAGTTTATTTCTCATAAGATTTCTTGAGCATTAAGTGAAACAATGCATCTAAATTGAACGTCAGAGCTTAAATTATAATAAATATTCAGTAAATATTATTATTTATATGAAAATAATTTACTTATCATTTATATTGCTTCAAGACCGGTTTGAGATAAAGCCATTATATAGATGTTTGCACAGATAGATTTATATGTTTTTGTAGAAAGATAGATAGGCAGCCTGTTAACCAGGCTAGTCTCAAACTCCTGATTTCACATGATCCACCCGTCTTGACCTCTCACAGTGCTAGGATTACAGGTGTGAGCCACCACACCTGGCCATACTTAATGTTAATTTTAAGAAAGTGAGTTTTAAGTATTAGTTATGTGTAATTTTAGCATCATAAAGGCTGCCATGACGCAAAGAACAATGCCTGAAATGAATCAATTTGGTGAACCAAGTAATGAAAATACAAAACAGATTTGGAGTATTATTTCAACATACATGTCAGGAACTTTCTCAACCACTTTACATGCAATATATCAATCCCATACCACCTTCACTCAATGAGGCAGGTGCTACTATTACCTTATTTTACAACTGAGAAAGCGAAAACCTAAAAGCTAGAAGACTAAGTGATTTTTCTTCAAATAATAGTTCTATGAAGATTCAAAATAAGGTCGCTGGAATGGAGAACCCACACTGTACTCCATATTGCCTGCTTTTTATCTTTATAAAAATAAATTTTATGGGCATGATACAGTGCAGTTGAAGGAAAATTAATTTATTCATTAAATATGTGTTTATATAAAATTAAAATGCTTGCATATACTTACAGAATGGGCCAAAGATTTAAATCTCAAAACCACATTTAGCACTGATGCAACTCCGGTGTAAGTATGAGAGGAGAAAGAGAAAGAGAGAAGCAGTCTGTTGGTGAAAGGCCATGCGTAGGTGTCCAAGGTAAGAAGCTGGGATTGCATTTTGTTAGTGAGAAGTCACTAAAGGCTTTTTTAAAAGGAGAGTAATGATAAAATTTGGGCTATTACAAAAATAATTTTGAGATTTGTGTATATGAGGGATTGAAAACATAAATTACTGAATTTTAGGTGGTTAAAAAATTATTTCAGAAATTCAGAGTGAAGTAAGTCATTGGGACCAAGAAATAATATGAAAACATTTTAGAGCTATATTTTATAAAAAATATTATGCACTTTTTCAAGTGAGGATGTTAAATGTGTCGTCACAGTTTGGCAACTAAGTAAATAATATTGCAATCTAATGAACTAGTAAATAAAAGTGAAAAGAAGCTTGGAGAAAAAATTGAATAAGTACTATTACATCCATTGAGGAGAAGTGATCATTTGGAAACTGACTAAAAGTCCCCAAAGTCAGCTCAATGCAAAATTCTATACATTTAGTTTGGGTTTTCGATAGGTTAATGGAAAATACAGAGGTGGTTATGACTACTCTAAGTGAATACATAGGGAATGGGATTAAAACATTCGTCTAAAATCTGTAGGGGTAGTCATGGGATCATACATAAACTTTACATATTGTTTCTCCTAATGGATTTCTTCCAGTTATGTGAAAATTCTTATCGTTTAGTTTTTAAGTGATTGTTTCTCTCCAAACAAATTAAAATGTCATGAGACGTTATGATAAAAGATCAAAGACAACATAACTATTACCATCTGATGATGCCAGAATGCTTTTTCACTATATTACATAAAAATATGGGCTGTCATTTTCATTGTGGCCTTCTCTTTATTTCTACATTAGACTTAGTTAAAAGACAGAAGGAAGAAGGAAAGAAGAAGGAAGGAAGGAAGGAAGGAAGGAAGGAAGGAAGGAAGGAAGGAAGGAAGGAAGGAAGGAAGGAAGGAAGGAGGAAGGAAGAAGGAAGGAAGGAAGGAAGGAAGGAAGGAAGGAAGGAAGGAGGAGAAAGTAAGGAAGGAAGGAAGGAAGGAAGGAAGGAAGGAAGGAAGGAAGGAAGAAAGGAAGGAAGGAAGGAAGGAAGGAAGGAAGGAAGGAAGGAAGGAAGGAAGAAGGGGGGGAGGAAGGAAGGAAGGAAGGAAGAAAGGAAGGAAGGAAGGAAGGAAGAAGGGAGGGAGGAAGGAAGGAAGGAAGGAAGGAAGGAAGGAAGGAGGAAGGAAGGAAGAAAGAAAGGAGGGAGGAAGGAAGGAAGGAAGGAAGGAAGGAAGGAAGGAAGGAAGGAGGGAGGAAGGGAGGGAGGGAGGGAGGGAAGAAGGAAGGAAGGCAGGCAGAATGGGTGGGGAGGAGGAAGGGAGGGAAGGAAGGGAGCAGGCAGAATTTGCTCATCTTTTGGATTTACTCACCATGCAAAATAAAATGCTGTTAAAAAAAACCCCACAGTAATATCATATATTTGGTGAGGGATTTAGTAAAATAAGCATGGAGCCATTAAAACCAAAGCAGCCTTTCATAACTGCCTATCTTGCAAACACATGTAAAAAATAATATCAATTTGAATGAGGCTGGGCAATAATTACATCTTGAATTTGCCCCAATCCTTGCCAAAAAAGGTCTCACAATTTGTTCATCATGTAGTCAAACCAAGGAATCTACACATGATTTGGCACAATTTAGTAAAGCTATTTCGTGTGAAAGTGGCTAAATCAAATCATTACTTGGCAGAAAGAAATATAGTAGATAGGATACCATTTGACACATGGCACTGCACTGCCTAATACCCCCCCATATGATACTTATTCTGGTATCAAAACTAGTCATGAAGAAATAGATTCTCAATTTATTTCCTTCTAACATGCACTTGGATAAGCATGCTCACATCCTTCTGCATGGCCAGTTCCTAGGCTTACAGAAGTATATGTGTTCTCACACCGTTTTTAAATATGTATATATTTATTTATTTATTATTGACAAAGAGAAACTATATAAATTTATGGTGTACAACATGATGTTTTGATATATGTATACATTTTGAGACAGCTAAATCAATCTAATTAACATACACATTACCTCATATGCTTATCTTTTTGTGGGAACATTTAAGATCCACTTGAGTATATAATACATTGGTATTAACTATAGCTACTCAGTTGTACAACAGATCTGCAGAACTTGATCACTCTGCTTTATTAATTAAAAGGTGTCAAAAGTTTGAATTAGTTAAAAAAATTTTTGTAAGTACATCTTTAAATGTAACAAAATTGAAGTATTTTGAGCTTAGGTAAGCATCTGTAATATTTGATAACATATCTTGATTCTTTGCCTGTGGGGAAAAAGCAAAACCACACATCATTAAGAATCATAGCTTGTAACATTTGGATATGTTGTAGGAAAATCTCAGTTAACATTACTGGCATATGACTTGCTTACTTCTCTAAATGTCATCAGCTTCATTAAAGCCAAGCATTTGAATTATTCAGTATCAGGGGTCTTGTTTTCCATAAAATGGGAGCAAAATATGTGGTGTTTATCTGTATATAGATATTTCCTCTATTTCCAGAGTAAAAGTCTCAAGGAATTTGATAGAACTTCAATGGGATGGTGTATCTTTTATTTGAGAAGAAGAGAAAAATATTCTTAGAACAATTTGACTAGAAGGGGTTCTTATTTGACAAAGTTTAATGAGAAGATTGTTTACTTGGAGCAATGGGTTTTAAATTGTGGTGCACTGCAGAATTATCTGGAGGGCTTGTTAAAACAGACTAGTGGGTTCCACCCCCAGAGTTTCTGTTTCAGTAGATTTGTGGTAAGACTTAAGAATTAGCACTCTGATATCCACTGACTTAGGCAATATTTTGATTACAAGAATGATTTATTCTTTAAGACTCTGCATTCAGAATTGCAGATGGCACTGATAGACTATGAGCTCTTTTGGCCAAAATGCTACTGTGGAAAAGGAGATTAGATAAACTACATGATCCTTCCAGTGTGATAAAAATACTTATACCCACCAGATTTGAAGGTGACATAGCATTATTTGTTTCTTTGTTAGACAAAGAAGAGACCCGAAAATGCTGTTCATTTTTTTAAAGGTTTCATTAAAAACAAAATGTGGACTTAGAATAGAATAGAGGCCGAAATTTCAGAGGTGTTGATAAAAATTAGGAAGTTTTATTCATTAAACTAAAGATATGATATGCATACTGATGTTCAACTCTTTTTTCAGGATCAATAAATACAATATTATTAAAATAATTTTAAGCAAATTAAATTATAATATTATTTGTCAAATTTGACCCTCAGGGATTTTCCTATCATCAACTGGTTATTAATTTTTCATTTAAACATAAGACAAAGAGATGAATAAATCTCTTTTCAGTTAAATCTTTGTATATATATTTTAATGATCTATTTTTAGCTAATATAGACTTAAACCATTCATTGCATCGTAATATGCATTTTATTATTCCAATACTGATTCCAAGCTGCTTAATTCTCTGATTGGCAGTCAGTTCAGAATCTACTTTTGAATCTTTTCCTCTTCCTTTTGCCTCATATAATTTTCAAAAGATCCTCAGGGATTTATGGTGTCCAGCTCCTATGTGCCAGACAGATACAGTCTGGTTATTCCCTTTCCACCCTCATTCCTCAGAAGGCATGAAGTCACTACTTAAGACTGTTCATACAGAGCTGGAAGCTTAACACTACTGCGATGACTCATTGGTGTCTAATTTGCAGCATGGCCTGTAGTGTTTCTTCACAGAGAGGGATTCTACTTCGCAACGTGAACCTTGGCCCATGTTTATCATCCTGAGGTTGTTGCCTTTGGTCCTCACTGATCTTAAGTGCACATCTTCTCAAGATAGGAGAAGGCTGCAAAAGTGCTGGGCATGAATGGTTCTAGCAATTTTCCTTTCAGGATCATGAAATCCTTTCTGCTCTTCCAAAGAATAAAGTAAATTTACTAGTGTCTAAAAACAGAAATTAGCTTACCTTTTTTTACCCCTGTGAAATAAACAACTTATGTCTGCCCAGTCAGTGTAAGCAGAATGACTATCCTCAGAGATTTCTATACAACCATTCTGACTTTTTATAGGAGGTTACCTTTGCTGATCTAAAGGTGATTTTTATCCTGGCTCATTGTTTTTGGCACTTTAGGCATAAAAAATAAATAAGAGAAAACAAATTATGTATCTGATAGACAAATGCAATAAAATAAATTTAAAGTCAATTTGTAATCGCATGTGATTCATGTTTTTTTTTTTTTTTTTTGAAGGAAAAGGGTTCATATACAATTTTTCTCAGGTTTTCAATGAGATTCATGAACCAAAACAAGTTTATATCCAATGGCTGGGATGTATGAAACATTAGGGGTTAGGAAATGTACTAGTAATTTTTGAAAAGAGGAGTCAGCACAGAAGATAGCTAGGATGTATCAGAGGTACAGGTAAAGAACAGGAGAAACTGATATCGTGGAAGCCAGGAAAGAAGAGAGTTTAAGGCTGAAGAATCCAGTTACATGAAGAACGCTGCAGTAGTTGCTATTGGGAGCGTTTCCAGAGTGTTGCTATTAAGGTTGTCACCTCAGTGTGAGTTACCTCAGGCAATGTTGTCAATGAATAGAGCCTCCAGGGAGAACCTCCAGACTGCGGCAGCGGAGGAGGATGACAACTTAAAGGAAGCAGTGGGAGGTGCAGAAATTCTCCCTGGCTCCCCATGGCAAATAAATAATTGAGAACCAGCCTAACCATTCAGGGATGTTTATCTGGCCTGATTCTGCCTTGTCACCTCTGTACATCTTCATTTATCATGTGCCGCTACCGCATCGCACCAATGCTTCTCAAATTATTTGTGGTTAAACGGAGGGGAGGAAGTTCTCACCAAATCCATCATGGGCGAATACTTTTGTAAAAATCCATTAAAATAAATTATCAGAAAAATGACATAAGAAATACATATAAACTGCAAACAACATTTTTTAAATTGTTAGACCTAATAGACATAAAAGTGCTCAAAGTGTTGTAAGGGTTTGAAAATGTTGACTCTCATTTTCTCTTTTTATCTCACTGAAGAAGGCTATCATCTGATAGAAAGACACTGGCCTACAGATCACTCTCGAAGGCACACTAACTAGCACTTCTATTTTTTTTTGAGATGTTTCAGTTTAAATTCTTTCTGCACAGCCGTTTTTCTGATTCTTCTAAAAACACACTGTTCCTTTGCCTCCGTTCCCATTTTTCAGCCTCACTACTCACCTCCTTATCTGAAACTGTTGTCAATCTAGGATGGATCTCTGCACAGTTAACCTGATCATTATGAGTAGGCTCTTCTTCCCTAAATCATATCTGCGTACCCAAATCCACCTATCTTTTACATGCCAGGATAACGCTCTTCATTCCTGAAGTTTCTCTATGTTCCACCACTCGGAGTTACAGCGATATATTTCATTGGATCTGTATTTTTCTTTACCATCTAAAGCAATTTACTTTAAAAAAGCCACTCAGGCATTTTCCTATCTCTTCACTTTAATGAAAAGGTATGGAGAATATTACACTTAGGAGCCACAGAGTAACTGTCTGTTGAAGTAGATTAAACCAAGTAGGAAGAATTGCAAAAATTTAGTTGGTGACTGAGGAGGACCCTGTCTGATTAAACATGGTCCCTAAAGTCAGCATAGAAAGCAGTGTCTGCTGACTTAAGCTCAGGGGATCTTTTCAATTTGTTGCATTTCAGGTTGATTCTTGATGTTTCAAATGAGTATTATCCGAAGGCAGAATAGCAAATGCCCATTAAGGATCATGTTGGGGTTGAAATTCTAGAAATTGGGATTTGGGGATTTGAGACTACCTGAGAGTGATTGAATATCTTAGCCATCAGAATTCTGGTTGAAAATATCACTCAGGAAAATATATATATATCTCATCAATCTAGGGAGATGGAGTAAATAGCAATTTTATGAAGAAAACAATTACAATGAAAACCCCACTGCTGATTAGGCAACTTGATTATTTTATTTCCATTATGTATACATGCCTATGATCAATATTATAACTATAATGATATGATTGAAAATAATATCACAACTATTACTTTAACAACTGCTCTTTTTATTGATTTTAGTGTTCAGTCACATGTGGTCCAAAAGCTTTTCTATTTCCATGAAATGTATGGAGTACTTTCACTTACTTATATTTATTGAATACTTACAAAATATTTATTAAGGGTAGTAATACAAAAGGTTAGAGCTTCCATGGTGAGAATGTATCCCAACTTGGCTCCATTTTCTGCACTGCAGTTAACAGAGTTCAGATTTCTACATTTTATGATTAGTGCATACTGGTAGACTAACGGCTGTGAGAGTCGCTCTTCATTTTCTATCATAACTTTAGCTCCCCATGAAGATATATAATTAGACTGGGTAGCACAATCTGATTATCTGTCAAATATAAATGAGTCACCCTGCTACCTCCAAATACTAGTTCACTGTGTCTACAATGAATTAAGACACTTCAGTCCTGGATGCAAAAGTGGTAATAAAATCTTCTTTCAGTCAGCACATATTTATTGGAATGCCTGCTGTGTGCCAAGCAATCTAATATTTAGAGAGCAGTTTTCAGATAAATTTTACATAATTTTTTCAACTGATCCTCAGAACAGTTATCTAATCTATGGATGCAGAAATATTGCTCTCAATTTACAGATGAGGAAACAGTTTGTGGGGAAAAGTGATTAAGTGAGGATCACATGGTTTGAAATTATATAGTTATGAATAAAAATCAAAACTTCTGACTCATCACCATTCAATTTTTTCACTACAGCATGCTTTTCATTCAAGAATAAGATGTTTGATGCATGATAATAGAAGTCTGATATCTTTTGTGTGAATTTCTTTATCATCAAATTCTTTGTAATTATGGAAAATCTATTTTCCACTCCTAGAGTATTAGCCCTGTGGGAGCCCAGTGAGAGTCATGTACCAAAGATCTTTAAAATGAAATAAATAGAAGCTGTAAATGTTTCTCCAAAGAACAGCCCATTTGAACCTATGATAAAAGGATATTTAACAATACCAGTTGTTATGTTTTCACTGAATTAGTAGTATTCCTCAGTATTAGCTCAAAAAACAGTATCTGGAAAGATAATTCTTGCATGTATACTAAATGTGCACACATTACCTTGTAATTAACCCATTAAATGGTCTTCATATAAGTTTTCTTGTTGTATAGCTAAGAATATTCAAAGTCCAAGGAAGGGTCCCAGTATAAACAAGCGATCTGTTGCAAAGCCCTTATGTCTGCCACTATACCAGAGTCCTTTAATAAATGTACTGAAGACAGATATGTTTCACTAAAATGTAAGCTACAATAGGGCAGTGTTTTTTTCCGTTTTGTTCACTGTCGTATCTTTAACTCTAAAATAATATCTGACATCCAGTATGCACTTAAGAAATACTTGTGTAATGAATGAAATGCTTTGAAAATGTCTATTTTCATCTTGATTCTTACTTGATTGTATTTATGTCTATGATATTAGGGACAGTTGTCTCAGAATAATAAAATTTTATAATTTACTACATTGCTAAGTAAAGCTAAAGTAGGTAGTTGATGCTTTTGATGCACAGTTAGCTCATCGTACCCCACAAAAGTGTGGGATAGCATGAACACAGTCAAGCTTGCTGTTCCAACAGTCATCTTTAAATAGAACAATGAATATCCATCAGTAGCACTGACATAACTGAAAGCACCCATATGCCACTGACCATGCATCAGGACTTTGAAGATAAAGAGGATAAGAAGCAGCATATACAAATGTTTGTAGCCTAGTGTTGGTCATAGAGTATGCTCAATAGACATTAACTGATCTACATTTGATATGGATCTCAATAAATGGAAAAATGTGTGTATGTAAGGTAATCTTATTTGATCCCTATGAAAGTAAGACTAAATGGCCTTACAACTGCACATGTGTATTTAATAAAATTTAAGAGCACTCTTGAATGTAGTAGTTATGCTAGTAGCATTTGTAGACAGAGAAACCTTGGTTCATATCCTGATTTTGTCAATTACCAGCATCCTAAATTTTGGCAAGTTACTCAATATTTCTAAGTAACTTTATTTTTTTTTCAAAGTGAGGATGATAGTAGTAACAACTCTACAAGGTGTTAGTGAGTAGTACTTGAGATATCTGCATTGAAGGCCACAGGGAGTGTTGGGCCATTGAATAGAGGGCAAGTTCAGATCAGCAATGCCAGCTTGGCTGATTCGATTTCTGTAAGTTATATTCTAGCATGGGCCTCTTTGCTTCTGTAAATCCACATGATATTGCCCTGAATCCATGTTCCACGGTGCATAGGAATCTAAATTCCTCTCCAAGGTTTCTGAAGAATCACGATTTCATGGTGACTTCTACATCTAATGAATTGCTTCCAAGCCTTTTATTTTTACATCAAACGTTTTTACTGACTGAGATGAGAAAATAAGGAACTTCCTAAAATTCTGCCCATTCCCCAAAATACATATTCATACAAAGTAGTAATAAAATTTTACTGAAGGCCGGGCGCAGTGGCTCAAGCCTGTAATCCCAGCACTTTGGGAGGCCGAGACGGGCGGATCACGAGGTCAGGAGATCGAGACCATCCTGGCGAACACGGTGAAACCCCGTCTCTGCTAAAAAATACAAAAACTAGCCGGGCGAGGTGGCGGGCGCCTGTAGTCCCAGCTACTTGGGAGGCTGAGGCGGGAGAATGGCGTAAACCCGGGAGGCGGAGCTTGCAGTGAGCTGAGATCTGGCCACTGCACTCCAGCCTGGGCGACAGAGCGAGACTCTGCCTCAAAATAAATAAATAAATAAATAAAAATAAAAAAATAAAAAAATAAAAAATAAAAAAATAAAAAAATAAATTTTACTGAAGATTTTGGATTCCAGGAAAAGATACCACATTAAAACAACTAAATAAATTGAAATTTTTTATTAGATAATCTTTTAATTAATCTATTTATTTTTAGCTATCTAAGTATTTGTACAATTTACAATTGCAAAGATATGGAAACAACCAAAGTTGCCATCCATCAATGAGTGGGTAAAGAAAATGTGGTATATATACACTATGGGACACTATTCAGCCATAAATAGGAAGAAAATAATGTCTTTTGCAGTAACTTGACTGGAGCTAGAGGCAATTATTCTAAGTGAAGTAACTCAGGAATAAAAAACAAAATACTGCATGTTCTCATTTATAAATGGGAGTTAAGCTATGATTACACAAAGGTGTACAGAGTGATTTAATGGACTTTGGAGATTCAGAAGGGGAAGGAAAAAGAGGAGTGGTAGACTAAAAAACTACATATTGCATACAAGATACACTACAGAGGTGACAAGTGCACTAAAATCTCAGAATTCACCACTGTATAATTCATCCGTGTAACCAAAAACCACTTGTGCCCCAAAAAACTATTGAAATCGTTTTTTAAAGTTTGTGTTTTCCTGTCATTTTGCTCCACATAGTTACTAAGAATTCTAAGATTTTATTTGCCCAGCATTCACTCCCTTATATACTCCCCTCTCCCTACTAATCTCCAGAAAAATTCTCATTACCTAAGCAAAAAATATTTGCAATTTGTTTATTTATTTTGTCAAAGAATTATATAGTACTTGTAATTTTAGAATCTTATATTTTTATACCATGAAACTTAAAACTACCCACCCCCAATGAAAGTCAGTTATTTTTTCAAAGAATAGTATTGTATAAATTCTACAATAGTGTTTTTTTCACTTCATTATGCTTATGACTTTGTGAAGAGGACCATGCGTCTCTTATGTGTATGCTTATTGCTACTATTAAACTATGTTTACTCCAGCCACCACTAATAATTCACCATATGAATTACTGACTCTATCTCTTACTAGAACATTCTTGCATATCAAAGCTTATTTCTACCAGTTATGATTATTTTCTCTCCCCAAATAACAGGATTAAACTCAAACTGTGTGTGTGTGTGTGTGTGTGTGTGTGTGTGTGTGTTGTATCCTCCTATAACATCTCATAATACTGTGCATATTTTCAGTGATCCAGACTTTAGAAACATGTTCTCCTCCTCCTATAAGTGTCCCCTTTCTTTTAAGTGTGCTTAGTCTCCCTACCAACTGCCATGGTCTTCTTCTATGGCATCATATGCCAACTCTCTTAAATCCTTTTATTCTGTGAAGATTTTAACACTTTCCCAACATTCTACCTCATAACTTCCAATTTCCTTGGAACAGCTTCCATGTGAACTTCCCATTTAGCAATCTGACATATTCACTTAGTTGGTCAAAGGATAATTTCATCAAGCTAAACAGAAGTTGCTACAAAATCACTAATAAAAGCATTCTTTATTTTTACCATGTCTGACTATCTTACCTATATGATAGGTCATTTTCTCTAATGTAGTCCATAATCTCTAATTGTACAAATCTCTTAGATGCAGTTTCCATTTTCTAGTTTGGTTTTTATGATTTTACTTATAGATACTCTTTCATAAATACAAGTAGACCTTGTTTTATTGTACTTCCACTTACTGCACTTGGAAAAAACTTATGTGTTCTACAAATACAGAGTCTGAGGAAACCCCAAATTGAACAAATCAATCAGCTCCATATTTCCAACATGTGTTCATGTTGTTTCTCTGAGTCACATTTTGGCATTTCTTACAATACTTCAAACTTCTTTATTATTATTATTATATGTTATGGTTATCTATGATCAGTGATCCTTAGTGTTATTATTGTAATTGTTTGGGGCACTACAACCACACCCATATAAGAAAGTAAACATAATTGAGAAATGTTGTGTATGTTCTGACTGCTTCACTGATCAGCCATTTTCCTGTCTCTGTCCCTCTCCTAGGGCCTCTGTATTCCATGAGACACACTGATACTGAAATTAGGTCAATTAATAGTCCTAGAATAGCCTGTATTTATGTAAAAAGAAGTGTCATTTGTCCCTTTAAATTGAAAACTGGAAATGATTGAGCTTAGTTAGGAGGGCTTGTTGAGAGCCAAGATAGGCCAAAAGCTAGGCCTCTTGCATTAAACAAGTTGCCAAGTTGTGAATGAGAAGGAAAAGATTATGAAGGGAATTAGAAGTGTTACATCAGTAAACCTGAGAATAATAACAAAGTAAAAAAGCCTTATTGTGGCTATGGATAAACTTTTAGTGGTCTGCATAAAAGAACAAACCAGCCACAACATTCCCTTAAGCCAAAGCCTAAAACAGAGCATGACCATAACTCTCTTTAATTCTATGGAGGCTGAGAGAGGTGAGGAAGCTGCAGAAGAAAGGATGAAAAATAGCAAAGGTCGATTCATGGGGTTTAAAAGGAAAGATGCTGTCATCACAACATGAAAGTGCAAGATGAACCCCAAAGTGCTGATATAGAAGCTGAAATGCTATCTAGAAAATCTAGTGAAGATCATTGACAAAGGTGGCTACATTAAACAACAGACTTTAACTGTAGGCAAAATAGCCTTCTATTGGAGTAAGATGCCATCAAGGATTTTCATAGCTGAAAAGGAGAAGTCAATGCATGGCTTCAAAGGTGAAGGTGATTCTGTTGTTAGGGGCTAAGGCAACTGGAGACTTTAAGTAGAAGTCAATTCTTATCCAAAAACCCTTGGGCTAAATTTACTCTTCCTATGTTTAAGCCCACTGTTGAGAACTATTGTTCAGAAAAGATTCATTTCAAAATATTACTGCTCAATTGATAATGCACCTGGTTACCCAAGACGTCTGATTAAGATGTACATGGAAAGTAATGTTGTTTTCATGCCTGCTTACACAACATCCATTCTCCAGCTCATGGATCAAGTGTAATTTTTTACTTTCAAGTCTCATTATTTGAAAAATTTATTTGCTAATGTTATAGCTATCATAGACAGTAATTCCTCTGATTAATCTGGGCAAAGTACACTGCAAAGGTTCTGGAAAGGATTCACCATTCTGGATGCCATTAAGAATATTTGTGATTCATAGAAGGAGGTCAAAATACCAACATTTATAGGAACTTGGAAGAAGTCAATTCCAATCCTCATGGAGGCCTTTGAGAGGTTTAAGACATCAGTGGATGAAGTAACTGCAGACATGGAGGAAATAATAAGAACATTAGTATTATAAGTGGAGCATGAATATGTGACTGAATTGCTTCAATCTCATATCAAAACTTGAACAAAGTAGGAGTTTCTTCTTATGGATAAACAAAAAACTTGCTTGCCTGATATAAAATCTACTCCTGGTGGAGATGCTGTGAACATTGTTGAAATAACAATGAAGGACTTAGACTATTACCTAAACCTAGTTGATAAGGAAGGGCTGGAGTTTAAGATGATTGACTCCAATTTAGAAAAAAATGTTTTACTGTATATAACATGCTTTCAAACAGCATCAAATGCTATAGAGAAATCTTGCCTGCAAGGAAGTGTCAATCTATGCAGCAAACTTAATTGTTCTGTGTCTCAATCTGCCTTTCTTACTTCTAGTTCTGTTGCATTGCAGTAGTTGCCCACCTTCCATTTCAGGGACAATCATTCCAACGCACAACATCTCACATCATTATACCCCTTGGCCAATAGACATTTCACATTAACTTCAATCATGTCAGTGATCCCCATTTTGCACTTACGTTAAGAAATTGTTACAGCCACCTCAATATTCAGCATCCACTACTCTGATCAATCAGCGGTCATCGAGGCAAGCCTTTCCACCAGGAAAAAGATTACAATTGCTGAAGGTTCAGAAGTTATTAGCATTTTTTAGCAATAAAGTATTTTAAAATTAAGGCACATACATTGATTTTTAGACATAATACTATTACACACTTAATAGATTACAATATACTGTAAGCATAAATTTTATATGCACTGGGAAATCAAAAGAATTGTGTGACTTGCTTCATTATGATATTCACTTCATCATGGTGGTCTGAAACTGAACCCACGATATCGCCAAGTTACGCCTGTACCTAAAACTGTCTTTCTCTATTTTCACTTAGAACCCGTATGCCGTAAGTTAGGATAGTCTACTATTGCAGTAATTGTGTTGTTAGAGTAGATAAAATCTTGTTAAAAAACAACACTAGATAACAATGGCTAATCACAATAAAAGTAAAATTTATTACTTTTTCATCTCTATCTAATGAAGTCAGTTGAAAAAGGAAGAATGGAGACTTGACTTTGTGCAGTCATTTGGAGCTTCATCAGTTTCCTTCCATTCATGTTGCTATGAGCATAAATGGAGAAGGTATATCTTTTCTTATCTGCTTTGGACACCAAATAACATACCACGTATTTGCACATTTAATTTGTGAGAACCAAATACATGGCCGCAACCTGAAAGAATCTAAAAAATGCAGTTCATGTGTGTCCAGAAAAAAAAAAAAGTTTGCTCAGCAATGACAGAAGAATCCAAACTAGTAATACCTCTACTCAAGAAGTTGAGTACCACTAATAAAAACAAAAAAAAACAAAAACAGCAATAATAGTCATAACCAGTATATGCATACTCCTGTAAATCTTCTACCTTGCTCAGCAATTTTGCCACATTTTGTCATGCTTCTTTAATTTCCTCTCCTTTTTTTTTTTTTGTACTACATATCTTTCATATGTTGTCCATTGTCTTTCAATCTCTAACTCTCTTTTTTCTTCTTCTCTCCCCTGCACTATCATAGAGGAGAAAAATCTCAGAGTAAAAATTGTATCTACTTCCTGCCACTGTAAAAACAGTTCTGTTTCTCAATCTGTCTTTCTCACTTCTGGTTCTGTTGCATTACCTTCCATTTCACGGGCAATCATTCCAATGTACAATATCTCACATCATTATACCCCTTGGCAAATAGACATTTCACATTAACTTCAATCATCCCAGTGACCCCTATTTTTGCACTGACTGTACATCTCTCTCCAATTATCCTCTCATTTCACTTATCCATACTGTAATGAAGTATTATGAGAGGATTGTCTGTACTGGAGTCTCTGCTTCTTCATACCTCAGCTATACTTCAATCCACTTCACTCTGGCTTCTGCCTGCAACACTCCATGCAACTTACTCTTTCTGAGCTTCCATTGATTTCTGTCATTAAGTCCAATAGCAACTTATCATTTCACTTGTTATTTTACACTTTATCAATTTTCATTACATTTGAAAATGAAATCCCATTTTAAACACGCTCTTTCCTCGACTCATCTCTCATTATACCTCTTATTTTCCTTTTAGCTTTCAGGCCCATTTTCAGGTCATCTTTCATGGCTATAATTTAAGTATTGCAGCTCTTGTGATTAGCCTCTAGTTTCTGCTCAATGCTCTCCTTAAAGAAAACTCACACCGAATATATCTAAAAGCAAATTCTCATTTTTTTCTTTCCTCAAATCTGTACTTCCTTCATATTCTCCCATCTTAGTAATTCACGAAGTTGCTCAAGACATATGAGAATAATGAAGTTGCCTCTCTCTCTCCCTAAGCCACCTAATGGAATCAGTTACAAAGTTGTGGTTATTCTAAATTGGTCTTTTCATTCTTTTCATCTCAATAGCAACTACCATCATTTTTTCAACAACACTTGAAAAGCATAAAATCCTTTGGATTTCCTCGAGTCTTTTATGTATTACCATAATTTTTTTCTCCACACAGCACTGACAATGCTCTCCTTAAGTCATTAATCCAATCTTGTCCTTCCCTTGCTTAAAGCCTTTTTCTATTAGATTAAAGGGTGCACCTATGCACTTAATCCACAAGGCCTTTCATTGCCTAGATCCGTCTTCTTCCAATTTATGTTGGGCCGTGATGCCCTCCTACACTTTTGCTTTAACCAAAATTGTCTTTATTCAGTGCCACAACCAGCCCTTTCAAAGCCCAAGAATTTGGGGACATTTTTCTTTCTCTGCCAGAATGTTTAGTTCCAGCTATCCCAACTCTCACCTAAACAACTGATTCCAATTTTGTGTTCTCAGTTCAAATCTCACTGTTCCAGGAAAAACTATGACATATGTTACTTTTTCTTTAATTAATTGATTCAAAAACCTTCTCAGAATAAGCATCATATTCTTGCATTTAGTCATCTTTTTATAAAAGCATGAATATCATGTGATTCAGAGATACTAATGAGCAGCTATCTGGCATGAGCTTCTGCCATTGTGTCATTGTTGAAAACTATCTTTGAACAGTAAAATTAAAAACGCTAAAAAAAAATCTAGGCTGGGTATACTGGCTCATGCTTGTAATCCCAGAACTTTGGAAGTCTTAGGCAGGAGGATGGCTTGAGCCCAGGAATTTGGTAGTTCAGTGAGTTATAATCATGCCACTGCACTCCATCCTGGCCAACAGCAAGATGCTGTCTCTTAAAAAAATAAATAAATAAAAATCAGAAAACAAAAATACTACACACACACACACACATACACACACACACACACACACACACACACACACACATATTTGTATATCCGTTTCTCAGTTTTATTTCTCTCTCTGTTCAACACCATTCTGTGTTTCTCCTTACCCAAAATTAAACAAAAAAGCATTTCTTAACAAATATTTATATTTGTTAATGAGCAGATTCCATTGGTACTGAGAATGCATTAACATTATAATGCTTTAAACTACAATCATTTTATAAAATTTGATTGACTTTTTCCTCAAGATAGTTTTGTGAGATGGGGTTTGAAGACGATGAAATAACACTACATGTACTAGTCTGATTTCCTCATCTAAAAAGACTTCTCTTGAGAGAGCAATGGAGAGTTCAGTAGCATTTGATAGAGATTATGTGATAGCTCTCTTATCAAACCCTCCTAGTGCATTTTACCAATTGCAGGTAAAATCAATTGAGTGCTTAGTCCTTTTTACCTGTGACATTATTTAAACTTTAAAAAGACCTTGGAGATGGATATTTGTATTACCATTTAATGAAGAAACTGATGGTTAAAGAGAATCTATCTTGCTTAAATTTACCCAGCAAGGGCCAGGGTATGAAGCTAGCAATAGGTGATACAGCATTTCTTTTTACTATACAATATACCCAAATAATATAAGCTGGATATTCTGTAGAAAGGAAAATTTGCCTGGCTTCCATTAAGCTTTTAGCCTAATCTCAATTACAAAATTCAAGAGAGGTCCAGACCTCGGGTATCTAAATGTAACAATACTTAGGTTTTTGACTTGGAATTTTACGAAAAGACTATAAGACTTATGAAAATTTAGTTAAATTATTCTCAATTATGAAAGTGGTACAAAATATATTGTAGGGAAACACCGTAATGTTTACAAAGTTGTTTGTGATATCAATATTCAGGTTCCCTTCATTAAAAGTACATCCAGATTCCTGCCTATGACTCACATATATCTATTCTGGCTACTCAAACATTTTTTTTAGTGGTTGTTTTCTTTCTCATCCTGTATTACTCATCCCAGATAGTTATTATTAGTTTTCTACTTCTTTAACCTGAAAACTGAGAGAATATTGGATGTTATATACTCTCCAGCATGTTAAGGTTCCTCTGGGAAAGGAGGGAAGTTTAATATCCTTCTAAAGAAAAAAAAATCTTCATGTTTAAACTTAAAATTTAAAATAAACTCCACTTTTTATAACATACCATTTACCATTACCCATGTGGTAGATTATTGCAGAAAGAATCTTCAGTAATTTTATCCCTTCCTATATTCCTCCTTGGATAGATTATTCCTCATTCATTCTTGTCTTGGGAATGTAACTTGCTTTGAGTAATGAAAAAATTAGCACATGACAAAAACAGAAACTTGAAAATGCTCATGAATTAAGGTTTAACTTGTTGCTCTTTTAATTCTGAGTTGCTATGTGAGCAAGTCCAGGTTAGGCTGCAGGGTGTCATATGGCCCAGGTTCTTGTGTCTCCCCAGCTGATTGACTTTTAAGTCAATCAACCCAGAGAAGCAGAGCTGGCCGGTTGGCTGGTTGCTGATGGCAGGCCTGTAAGTGCATCTATGAGAGATGAAGCTCTGCTCATTTAAACCTAGTCCACTAGCTGCCCACAAGGTTTCAAACTAAATAAATAGTGATGGTTTTACCCATTCAGTATTAGTGTTTTGTTATACAGCAGAAGCAAACCGATGCAAGCATTTTCCTAAACTAGCTACAGAGACTACTGTTTAATTACGAATTATCCCATAGCTTTTTACTTATATTACTACATTTTCAAGTTAATAACACTCATTTTTATAGGAATCATTGCTAGGGGAAAATAATATTTAGACAGTAAGAAATTAAAACACACATATATTAAAATTGATTGAGTGCTCAGTTAATGACAAGCATAGTATTAAGTGCCCATATCCTCACTATAAAAATCTGTGTGTGTGTGTGTGTGTGTGTGTGTGTGTGTGTGTGTGTGTGTGTGTGTGTAGAAACAGCATGAATACCTACAAGAGTATAAAAATGCATTTTCCTCATTGGTTCTTCAATTAGAAGACTTAAGTGCTTATGCTAACTGGCCCATAAGATAGATGTATGCCTAGATGCATAAGCAGAGAAGAAAAAGAATGAGGCAAAGTTAGTCAGAGACCTGCCATCATATTTTTGGTGATAATTAGGGAATTACTACTCCTTATTCCTTAGCACTCAAATATCCCTGGATTTGTAAGTATTGTACCAAAATGTATGTAATGTTTAAATATTTCCTTGCATTTTAAACAAGAGACTATGCGGTAATGGACTACACCATGAAGATAATTTCTAAGGTAATAATTCTTATTTGAAGAGTGTATGACTTGTATTAAACTAAAGCCTTATTACTTGACGAATTGTATACAGCATAATTGATGCAAATACTTCTTTCCCACATCATATGCACTAGGAAATAATGTGGTACAATGAGCTAAAATTTCACAGCTCCACTTACATTGAGAATGTTCCTTTAAAGTCATGCATATTGTACAAAGTTTTCCTTTCACTCATCACCCTGTTGTAGGAGGCTTTTCAACTATTTATCAGACAGTACTCTAAAGAGAAGTAGCAGCTAAAATAGAAAAAGTTGTTAGTGATGTTCTTAAGTAAACAGAACAGGCCGGGCGCGGTGGCTCAAGCCTGTAATCCCAGCACTTTGGGAGGCCGAGACGGGCAGATCACGAGGTCAGGAGATCGAGACCATCCTGGCTAACACGGTGAAACCCCGTCTCTACTAAAAAATACAAAAAACTAGCCGGGCGAGGTGGCGGGCGCCTGTAGTCCCAGCTACTCGGGAGGCTGAGGCAGGAGAATGGTGTAAACCCAGGAGGCGGAGCTTGCAGTGAGCTGAGATCCGGCCACTGCACTCCAGCCCCGGCGACAGAGTGAGACTCCGTCTCAAAAAAAAAAAAACAAACAAAACAAAAAAAAAAAAACAGAATAATGAATCTTCGTAGATCATTAATGCCTCAGGAAACTGAAACTAGTCATGTTTTTTGATATTTTGATAGTATGTGCTGGTTTTTTTTTCTTAAGCATGGTAACAGAAGCTTTCCATTATAAAACAAGTGATTCCTATTTTATTAGATGCCCAATTACACAATTCCAAAGGAGTGAAAGCTGCAATATCAAAGTGTGTACTGTGGTAAACTAGAATCTGAGCTTATATATTGGTTATTAGTGGAGAGGATGGGATCAGGTAGTAATTAATGTAAAAAAAGTCTTTTTAATAGAAAATGAGAATAACTTTCTAATGAAAAGATGAAATTAGATTTGTCAATGTACCAGAAAGTATGAAAGAGTTTTACATTATTAGCATAAATCACAGGTTGTACTTTTTTATTTCAATAGTTTTTGAGAAATAGGTGCTTTTTGGTTACATGGATAAGTTATTCAGTGGTGCTGTCAGAGATTCTCGTGCACCTATCATCTGAGCAGCGAACACTGTACCCAATATATAGTCTTTTATTCTCACCCCGCTCTCAGTCAGTCTTCCTTCTGGCTCCCCAAAGTTCATTACATCATTCTTACGCCTTTGCATCCTCATAACTTAGCTCCCACTTATAAGTGACAACATGAGATACTTGGTTTTCCATTCCTGAGTGACTTCACTTAGAGTACTTTAAAAATATATTTAAAATGTTACCTTTTAGTAAGTGAATAAGATACTTACCTAGTTCTAAACTTGTAAACACAAAGTATTACTGCATATGTGAAGTTAATTTTGGAAGCAGTATATTTTTACATTGACTATATAAGCTTGATTAGCTTCTCCTTTCCCAAGATTTTTAATTTTTCAATCAAAATAAAATGTTTTTTTTTCCTCAGAAAGCATGTTGTATAAACAGAATTAGCTCAGTTTTTATATAACATACCTTCCAAAAATTTGCAAGTTTGTAAAGGGCAAAATTTCAGTCAGGTGAACTGCTATTTGCCAATATGTTTATAATGACCATATTTCTGCGTGTATGTTGAGGTTAAACAACCAGATGAGACAGCATTCCAAAATATCTCCTTATTCTGAAGCAGCAAGAATACTGAAAGTTGAAATTCAGGAAGAAAAAATATGTCAGCATTATTACTGATTGAATAATTATTAAAAATAAATAATCCTATATATGACTTAGAAAAGGTTCCTATATGTTACACCTATAAAGTTGTTCATTTCCAAATGAACAAACATTAAGCTTTTAAGTCATTTTAAGCAATTATCTTATGGGAATTTAGGTAGGAACAATATATTAGTTATAGAAACATAAGGAGATGAAATATTTTATACATCTATGCATATAGGAAATGAAAGGACATAAAATTAGAAATTATGAAAATGTCATGATTTTAGGATTTGGAGAAGTACATTTTGAATGTGATTTGTTATTGTCAAGAGAGTAAAGAAGACATATTACTGGTTTGTGGATAAGAACAAGTAATAGGATTGAAGGAGAAGACAAATATTTTCTCAGTCATATTTGATCTTTAAAGTTTAAAATGTAAATGAATATGTAACAGAGTGTTGACCCCTCAAAGAAGATTGGTTTTGATATCATAGAAAATAAGAAGATGGTTATTCACTATTGTGATAACATGATATTGCTACTTGATATTTGTTATTTTGGCATCTTCATATATAATCAATTGAAAAAATGAAGAAAACTAATAGAGTAGTAAATAGATGAGAAAAAGTTTGCTTGCTATAATGCAGTAGTTATGGAAATACAAGCAATGAGTTAAATCATAAAGATTTGAAGAGAAATAAAATATGATTGATTAGCTGAATATAGAAGAGGGAGGATGCCAAAAGGGCAATTGAATGAAAACAGTACAGTCTCAGAAATGCACTAAGTTGTAAGTACAAGGAATGCTAGTAGAGATGGAGAAATGCAGGAGTAACTTCATTGAGATGAAAAAGATAATAAATACATTTCTAGTAGAGAAGTTACAAGACAATAATAATAATTAACAAGTGATCTGTGCTAAAGATGTAAAGTATGTAGTTATTCACTAACTAATAAAAATAGAGATTCTTAAAACAAGGTAAGATAAATGGCAGGCTCTGGTGAAGGGAAGGAAGGAAGCTAGATGGAGGAAAATGCAAACAGTATTACATAAGTCAAGAAAGGTAGATGTGAGAAGGATAGTCAGGAATGAACAATTTTAAAGATGAAAGAAAAATAAAGCAGTGCCTTGTGGGAGAAAATTACAGGCAAAGTTATAGAATAATTTAAATGTGATTATTAGAAAGGAAATCAAATTCTAGAAGACTACAGAGGGAATATGCAATGAGAAATGGGAGCTGACAAGGAAAACTTACTTAAGAAGCTTAGATGTAAAAGATAAGAGAAATAAGACAATATTTTGATGATCAAATGAGGGTACCTTCATTTCTTCTTCACATTTTCCAATACAAGAAAAAGATAACTGCCAGATACATCTTTTTTTCCCTGACACAGTAGGGGGGGGGGAAAAACTTCTGAGAAAATTTTGAGAAGGAACATGAGCATCCTGCATGGAAGGGAAAGGGTGCAGGGGAGAGGAAGAGAATAAAGAGAATCAGGGAAATGTCAAGTATAGAGATAATGTCTGAGTGGCCTTTCACTTGTTCTGAAATGTACAGTCAAATAAAAGCAAAGGATGAAAACTACTTAGCCTCAACAGAAAAAGAAAAACAATCAAAGAGGATGAAGAATGAGGCTAGCAATAACTTGAGCTGTGACTCACCTTGGCCCTTGCTAGAAAAGAATTATCACTATTAAATCAGAACCAGAAGTGAATTAGGGCTAATGGATTCTCATACTTCCTATAGCGTTATTTTTTGACATATATATAATGAGTTTGATTAAAATGTTAAATTTGTATAGAATGAGGATGACAGAGACAGAAGCCAGCTTTCGTAAAATGAGCTACATCAAAGAGTAAATAGAGGAGAATGCATGATCCCAACTGGGTGGATTACCAGGAATAAGAATTTCACCGATAGAGCAGCAGTGGGAAAGGCAGAATTATTGGAATAGAGGATTGGAAGGAAGTAAAGTTTATGATCAAAATTGTATAGAAATCTAAGGTCATGAAAAAAATTATATTTGGGAAGTGATCCAGTGGAGGAGAAATAAAATTACAGAAAAGAAATGCCTGCAGTTAAAGAAAGTGAAAGCAAAAGTGAAAAAAAATTGCATAAATATCAACACATATGCCCTAATAAGGATGTATAAAAATTATGCTAATATGCCTTCATAGGCATTAACATGCAAATTAATACTGGGATGTTCTCTGGGGTTAGAGTCATTAAGTACTACACAGATTTTTACTTTTAGCTACTACAGTTTATATTCTTCTAATTTGTCAATACGTCTAAAGACTTTTTTCCACGATAATTTGCTTCCTTAGGAAGTCTGGATAGCAAACACCACTAAATATATAGATTTTTACCTGTCTGTGGTGTCTATTTAGTAGATATATATGTAAAAAGAAATAAACAGCATTGCTTTAAAATGCAAATAAATCAATACTGAGTAGTTATTATTACTGCTTTCTATTAATATATTTTTTACTTTGTCAGTACTAGCTATTTTCTCAACTTAAAAATTGTGAAAATTTTCACAAACTAATTTTTATTGAATTATTTATTGCAAGTTTTAGTAGTTATGCTGAGTAGTTTTGTAGCACATCATGCACAGTTTTAATTATGTGACAGATATTGCCAATTGCTAGCCTAATATCTTTATTTTCTTATTCAAAAATTCAATATTTCAGACTTTATGTTTTATATAGAGAGTATAAGATATATTCTGGTCAATGAAAATGGGGGGGACAGGCTTCATAAAAAGCTATTGCTTCTGATTTATCAAGCTTCTTTAAAAAATAAGATAAATTAATATCAATGCTTCTTACACTCATCCAAAATTGAAGAGGAAATACTTCCAAACTCCTTTGAAGAGACCAGCACTAACCCAATATCAAAACCAGGAAAAGATACCAGAAAAAAAGAAAACTGCAAGATCATATCCCTGGTACATACAGATGCAAAACTCCTCAACCAAGTCCTAGGAAGCCAGATTCAATAGTGCTTGAAAGGGTCATTCACTATAAGCAAATGAGATTTGTCCCAGGGATGCAAGGATTCTTTAACATATGCAAATAAATAAACACGATACATCATATTAACAGAAGTAAGGACGAAAATCATATGATCATCTCAATGGATGCACAAAAAGGATTTGACAAAATTCAGTATCTTTTCTTGATAAAAATTATCAGTAAATTGGGTTTAGGAGCAATGTAACTGAACACAATAAAGACTATCTATGATAATCCCACAGCTAACAGTATACCTAATGTGAAAAGTTGTAATCTTTTCCTTAAGACCAGGAACAAGACAAGGATGCCCACTCTTACCCCTTCAATTCAGCATAGTCCTGGAAATTCTAGCCAGAGCAGTTAAGCAAGAGAAAGATATAAAAGGCATCCAAATTGAAAAGGAAGAAGTTAAATTGTCTCTGTTTGCAGAAGATAGGATATTATATGTAGAAAATCCTAAAGACTTCAACAAAAAACTGTTACAACTCATAAACAAATTCAGTAAGGTTGCAATATATAAAATCCACACACAGAAATCAGTTGCAATATATAAAGTCCACATACAGAAATCAGTAGCCTTTCTATACATCAGCAATTAACTATCTGAAAGAAATCTGGAAAACAACTTCAATGACAATAGCTACAAAAAATTAAATGGGAATGAATTTAACCAAGGAGGTGCAAAACTATTGCATGGAAGACGTTGAATTCTCTTTTCAAATGCCTGACTACAGAATGAGCTCTAAAAATCATTAACACAAGCAGGGGACTCTTGGAGCTTCTTAAAGGATGTAGGATGTAAAGCCTTCTTTGACTCCTTAAAGCCATAGGTAATTGATTCTTATTACACTCAAACTTCACAGGAAAAGCATATACTTTAAGAAACTTCCTGGTGCTTCTCAAATAACATAAATTAAACGACCATTTTCTTACCATGAAGGGTCTTATAAACACTAAGTTAAGTATAAAAAAGCAGAATATTCTTGGAAAAAAATTGTGGGTTTATTTCTGGAAGTCTGTTGGTTTGTTTAGAGTTTAAGGTGAAATCCATGACTTTGACAATTATATAAATTTCACCACGCTCAGCTGATGCAGAACGAGGTTTAAAGCCATTTTCCAAAGGCTTTAGATACTTTAAAGTGAACAGAGCCTTTACTTCACAGCATGACTTCCTTATTCAAGAATAAAATAGAACTTGCAGAGCAGCAATAAAAATGATACCAAATAAAAGTCTGTGTTTTGTTGAGTGGAGTAAGAGCCCAGAGCAATATTTTAATTCAAGCATAAAAGCAAAAGTTTCACATTATTGGTCCGACACACAACTTCATGCTCAAAAAGACACATCTCTCCTGTGATGAATATATGCATAGCAAAGAAGCATCTCCCTCATGTCTTAGCCTCTGAGGAGGACTTTTTATGATAGTGAGATTTTGAACATATGTAGTTTCCCTACTGAAAGCATAAAAGAGAGACATAGGTTTGGATAAGATAAACTCTACAAATAATCAAGATAATATTCCTTTTAGCCACCAGTATATACATTCTCAGGTCTCAGATATCAGTACGTCTTCATAAGTCTAACCTCACAGGTTTCTACTGTTTCTGTTATATTACTTGCATGAATGGAGGGAACAGTTTGTTTACCTATGAATGTTTATTCCTTAAACATTGACAAGAAACATTTTACCGGACTGCTAAAATTTCATTCTGGGGCATTAGAAAAGTTTCACTCAAAGTCGGTCAAACTTCAGCTATAAATCATTTCCTAACATGTGGAAGCCCAAGGGTGGAAAAAAAAATTGAATTAATCAATTAATTCAAACAGTAGAAATACTTTATAGCACAAATAGCTTCCTGGAAGTTGGAAAAGTGTTGAAAAATTTAAAACTAATATGTCTCAGTAAAAGCTTTGGTGTTTACTGCCTTATTATCCATCCCACACTTTTTTCAACCCACCTGTGCCCAAGCTTCATACAAGCAATTCTATTCATATTGGTCCTAATACTGAGCTAGAATTTAAAATAAACACCCAACACTTTTTTTCACAAACCATTTTCTATGTATTGGTAGTTGATATTCTGAGCTCTGTTTACTATGCATGCTTACAGAAAACTCCTTCTAGAGATAATTATTTCATGCTTCTTGTATCATTTTTAAGATATGATTCAAACCTTAAACAGTCTCAGAACAGTAAATTTGCAGTTAATATATCTAAATATGTGCTGATAACTCTGTTTACCACCATAAATATAGCCTTTATTTGTATTGGGGCAGAATTTTAAAAATATCTTAGGTTCATTCTATTAAAATTATGAAAGCTTCACAATTTTGATTGCATAGAGAGACTGCAGATGACTGTGGTTAAAGTTATGGAAAGTTAGAAGATTTTCTTATTCAATGACTCTGATCGCTCATATGACCTATCTAGGTTTTTGTCTTAAAAAGCCTACAGTTAAAACTTGGTCCCTAAACTTTCTATTCATGCAGTATATAAATAAGTTCTGAAGTTTAGCCCTTTTACAGCTATAATTCTAGACCTATTATCTGGTTATTTTTTTCTGTTAGCTTTATAGAGGACTACTTAACAAACAATAAAATTCAACAACATTCATTATAAATTTTGATGCTTTTTGACAGATGTATACAGTCATGTAATCATATCAGCAAAATTATGAAATAGAGTATTTCCATTACCAAAAGTGTTCAGGCCTTTCCCTTGGCATTCAAGTCCCTTTCTTAACACCTTGACCCCTTATTTTCAGTCTCTCCCTACAGTTTTTCTTCTCTAGAATAAAAATGGAATTACACAGTATGTATGTTTTTTCAAATACCTCTCCTTTTTCATTTAGCAATGTACTTTTGAGATACATTCATATTGTTGATAGGTCAGTAATCCACTTCTTTATATTGCAGAGTTTAGTTCCATTGGATCAATAAAACATAATTTGCTTATTTATGCACAAATTTACATTTAGTGTGTTTCCAGTTCATGCTTATTATAAACAAAGCTGATGTAATTGTGTGGAATTAAGTTTCTTTTTTCTTTAGTGTATTCACAGTAGTGGAATTAGTGGGTCATATGGTAAGTGTATGTTAAAGCTTATTAAAACAAAACAAAACTATACAAAGTAATACAAAAAGCTGCCAATCTTTTTTCTTAAGTAGCTGTATTATTTTGATTTTCAATGAGTAATGTAGAAGAGTTCTCATGTCTCCACACTCTCTAAAGCTATTTTATGTGTTTTTCATTATAACCATTTTTGGAGTATGTAGGGACATCTCATTATAATTTTTATCTCCCTAATTACTAAAGAGATACAAATTACTTGTAATTTTGATCTGTACCATCCTAATTATTAATTTTTTGGCTTCTTGCCAAGTGCTTATTTATTGCACACATATCTTCTTCGGTATAGCATGGACAAATTTTTTGCAATTTGTTTGATTTGATTTTTTTGTCTTCGTTTTGAGTCATACATATTCTTTTCATATTCTGGATGCAACTCCTTTGTCACATAACTTCCACAAATCTTTTTCCTCACAATGTAACTTTCTTTTTAATTTTCTAAAAACTTTCTATTGAAGAGTGAAAGTTTTTAATTTTGATCATGTAGAATTTATCCATACTTTCTAAGTTTTCCTTTTTGTATTTGATTTAAGAAACATTGCCAAAGCCAAGATCACTGTGATTTTCTCCTTTTCCTTCTAAAATTTGTATAGTTTTAATTTCTATAGTTAAATTTATAATCAATTTCAAGTTAATTTTTGTGCATAGGTGACATAGGGTGAGGATTCATATTTTATGCAAATTTCATGTGGAATTTTATGTGAGTTTTATTTTGTGTGATAGTCAATCTGTGGTAAAGTAATAGTTTTTTGGTTTTGATTTTGTTTTTATTTGCTTTGGGTTTTATATAAATTTCTAAACCATCATGAACAAAACATGTAAATATATAATTTACTAAAACATTACATTAAAATATTATAGATGTACAAAATACAAGCACAATTATTCTTATTATTAGATACATCACACAAAAATCAATATGTTAAGACAATTGTTTTTAAAAGCTTAGTCGCAATTTCTGTACTTATCACATTGTGGAATGGTAATAATCAGTTCAAGTATCAAAATCTATCTGTAGAGCATATTTATATTAGCGTTAGTATACAAGATAGATTCACTTTGTATTATTTAAGTATATTCCTTCCATAAAGATATTATTAAATTTTTTCTTAGTAAATTAGTTGATAGTGACTAAAGGTACACATGCCTTCCTTCATAATCTTTTTCACATGATATCAAATGCAAAAGAAGGAATAATTGTATTTTGCAATGTGAAAAGGACATGAGATTTGGGTGGAGCCAGGAGTGGAATAACATGGTTTGGCTCTGTGTCCCCTCCCACCTCTCATGTTGAATTGTGATCCCAAGTGTTAAAGCTGGGGCTTGGTGGGAGATGATTGGATCATGGGGATGATTTCTAATGGTTTAGCACCATCCCTATAGTGCTGTCTCATGGTAGAGTTCTCAAAAGATCTGTTTTTTTGAAAGTGTGTAGCACCTCCCCTCACTTCTGCCAGCCATATGAAGGCATACCTTGCTTCCCTTTTGCCTTCCACCATGATGGTAAATTTCCTGAGGCTTCCCCAGCCATGCAGAACTCTGAGTCAATTAAACTTCTTTTCTTTATTTATAAATTAGCCAGTCTCAGATATGTCTTTATAACACTGAGAATGTTCTAATACACATACCAATCACACTCTTGGACCACAGCACAATAAAATAGAAATCACCACCAAGAATAAGTCTCAGAATTATACAATTACATGAAAACTAAACAACTTTTCCCTGAATGAATTTGGGTAAATAATAAAATTAAGGCAGAAGAAAAAAAAAGTTTAAAACTAATGAAAACCAAGATACAACATACCACTGAAAATCTGGGACACTGCAGTGTCAAAAGGAAAGTGCTAAATGCTTACATAAGGAATTTAGAAAGATTTCTAATTATCTACCTAGCATCACACCTAGATAAACTAGAACAACAAGAGCAAATCAACCACAAAGCTAACAGAAGAAATAATGAAAATCAGAGCTGAACTGAATGTAATTGAGATACAAAAATCCATACAAAAGATCAATGAAACTAAAAGTTCAAAAGAATAAACTTTAGTAGACCACTAAGTAGACAAAAATGACAAAAATAGAGAAAATCCAAATTAACACAATCAGAAATGAAAACAGTGACATTACCATCAAGCACAGAATTACAATGAACCATCAGAAACTACTATGACCACTTCTAAGTATGCAAAATAGAAAATCTAGAAGATATTAATAACTTCCTAGAAACATACCTTCCAAGATTGAGCCAGGAAGATATTGAAATCCTGAACAGACCAATAATGGGTTCTGAGTTCTGACAGAATCTGTAATTTAAAAAGGTATCAACCAAAATAATAATAAAAAAGCAAACAAACAAAAAACACTGGATCAGGTGGATTCACAGCCAAATTCTAAAAGATGTACAAAGACAAACTGGTATCAATCCTGTTGAAGTTATTCCAAAAACTTGAGCATGAGAGACTCCTCCCTAACTCATTTTATGAGGCCAACATTATTCTGATACCAAAACAGGGCAGAGACACAGGAAAAAGCAAAACAAAACAAAATAAGAACACTAAAGGCCAATATTCCTGATTAATATAGACACAAAAATTCTCAAAAAAAATACCCACAAATCAAGTCCAACTCTACATTAAAAAGTTAATGTCCCATGATTAAGTAAGCTTTATCTCTGGATTGCAAGGTTAGTTCAACATATGCAAATCAATAAATGTTATTCATCACATAAACAGAATTAAAAACAAAAACCATAGGATCATCTCAATAGACACAGGAAAAGCTTTCAATAAAATGTAATATCCCTTCATAATAAAAACCCTCAAAAAACTAGCTATCAAAGGAACATACCTCAAAATAATAAGAGCCGTCTATGACAAACCCACAGCCAACATCATATTAAACGTGCAAAAACTGAAAGCATTTTCCTTAAGAACTGGAGCAAGACAATGACACCCACTCTCACCACTCCTATTCAGCATAATACTGGGAATTCCAGCCACAGGAATCAGTCAAGAGATAGAATTAAACAGCATTCAAATAGGAAGATAGATATCAACCTATCTTTTTCACAGACAATATGGCCTATACCTAAAAAAAAAAAACCTTCAGTCTCTGCCCAAAGCCTCCTACATTTGATAAAAAATTTCAGTAAAGATTCAGGATACAAAATCAACAGGCAAAAATCAGTAGCATTTTTATATAACAATAACATCTATCAATCAAGAAAAAAACGACGAGACAAGTGGCAATCATTTTAGAAGGTTTATTTGCCAAAGTTAAGGACATGTACCCCAGAGACAGGTCTATGCTTTTCTCCAAAGATGATTTTGAGGGTTCTAAATTTAAAAGGGAAAGGGTGGAATATTGAGAAGTACGCAATTTTCAAGTAAGAGGGAGATAGGGAAAAATAGTCATTCATGCCTTTGTCTGGCTCAGTGAATCTGCATTTTTTTTACATAAGATGACATAGAGAAATGGCCCACAGGAAAGATGCGGGGAATTTACATTTTTACATAAGATCGTATAGACAAAATGGGGCAGGGTAACAATCAAACATGCATTTGTGTCTGGTAGGCCAGGGGGCAACCGCACTTGTAAAGATAAGCAATCAATTGACATTGCCACGGTGAAATTTTAACAGAAACACCTTAGGGTGAAGGTCTTGTCTCTCACTAGGATTTCCTTGTGGGCAAACATGGGGAAGGCATGTAGCTTTTCATCTTGGAGCCATCTTACTTAGGAACCAAAAGGGGAGGCAGGTTTGCATGACCCAGTTTCCAGCTTGACTTTTCCCTTTAGCTGAGTGGTTTGGGGACCCCGAGATTTATTTTTCTTTCACACATTCAAACTGGGAGCCAAATAAAGAAGCAATCCCACTCCCAAAAGCCACAAAAAGAATAAAATATCGAGAAATACAGCCAACCAGGTAGGTGCAATCCAAGAACTAAGTTTGAGATTTTATTTTATTTTAAGTAGTGTAGATGAAAGACTCAGGTAGCTAGTGGCTGCCCTTTCAGACAGTGCAGCCCAGATCATTCATTTCCTTGTGCTGTGCTGAACCACTTCAGATTTTTGAACTTGGACCCGGAATTTAGTGCAGTGTACAGAGTTCACTGCTGATCTGTTCTGGACATTCAGCATCAGAGTTAAAAACTGTGTGTTTCTTTAAGTAAATTAAATTATTTTTGGTCTTATTACAGTGTAATCTATCCCAATCCAGATGTCCAGGTAAGATTATTTTAATTTAAGGTAACAGGTAGACTTACAAAAAATGAAATAACTCACTTAATAGTGAAATATATTTTTCTTGGAAAAAAATCTGCCTGAAGGATAACTCTAGATAATCAAGAACTAAATTAAAGTAAATGATTCAAGAAATTGTATATATTTATATATATACACACATACATGTATGTATATACAAATACATATGTGTATATCTGTTCATGTATATATATATTCAGTAATAACCTTATTAAATTATGAATATTAAAATTTTAATATATAGATATAGGAATCTAAAGAAATAGGAGAATGATGTTTGTTAAACAGATTGCAATTGGGCAAAATATAACGAAACAACAAAAATGAGGATATGAGGGTACAAAAATAATTAAAACATAAAGTTGTATTCATTTTAAAATTCTAAACATGGATATTGTGCTTTTACCATGCATGTATAATTGAAGCACACAATTTAAAAGTATAGTAAATAAAGTTTTGTTGTTGTTGTTGTCACCTTCCATATTTTCATCTTAAGGCTTTCTTCCTATTTAGCTTTACTATTGCAAACACCTCAAATCTTCTATTCTCTCAGATTTATACCCTCACCATCATCTTTACTCATTTCTTTCTCTAATCATTAATTTGCAGCGTAAGCAATCCTGCCATAGTTTCCCAGAAGAGCTGAACACTATTTTTATCTTTAATCTCCATCTCTCTTATCCTATTTAGGGCCTCATTCACTTATTTTCTGCATAACTGCTAGATATAGAAACATGGATCTATAATTATTTGTCATCTGGATTAATGTTAAGTGATAAATGCAAATAGCTTCCTAGTGCTTTCAATAGTTCTTATCATACTGTTTTATTTTTAACAACCAGACAATAGGTTTCAAATAATGTTCGTAATGGTAGAGCAGCTCTTCAGCTCTAAAATAGATCACAATTTCTCTGTAAGAATGTACAATTCACCTGTTCTAATCTCATCCTTCTTTGTCATCTGAATGATTCTTCATTACGCTGGTTTTATGAGATAATCATTTTTATTCTTCTTTAACCTACGAAAACACAGGAGAGAAAACAATAGATACTGGAGAGGATGTGGAGAAATAGGGACACTTTTTCACTGTTGGTGGGAGTGTAAATTAGTTCATCCATTGTGGGAGACAGTGTGGCAATTCCTCAAGGCTCTAGAATCAGAAATACCATTTGGCCCAGCAATCCCATTACTGGGGGTGTTCCCAAAGGATTATAAATCATTCTACTCTAAAGACACATGCACACATATGTTTACTGAAGCACTATTCACAATAGCAAAGACTTGGAACCAACCTAAATGTCCATCGATGACAGACTGGATTAAGAAAATGTTGCACATATAAACCATGGAATACTATGAAGCCATAACAAAGAATGAGTTCATGTCCTTTGCAGGGACATGGATGAAGCCAGAAACCATCATTCTCAGCAAACTAACACAGGAACTGAAAACCAAACACCGCATGTTCTCACTCATATATGGGAGTTGAACAATGAGAACATGTGGACACAAGAAGGGGAACATCACACACTGGGGCCTGTCAAGGGGTAGGGGACAGGGGGAGGTATAGCATTAGGAGAAATACCTAATGTAGATGACAGGCTGATGGGTGCAGCAAACCACCATGGTATGTGTATACCTATGTAACAAACCTGCACATTCTGCACATGTATCCCAGAACTTAAAGTATAATTTAAAAAAAAGAAGAAGATAAAAGAAAGAAAATACAGGAGATTAGAGAATCTCAATCCTTGTCACAGAGATAGTGCATGGTAAAACCAGCTTTTGAATCTTGGTGAGCCAACGACACAGTCTCTCAATAAGCAAATTGTGAAGAATATATGCGACTATCAGACAAATTTGCTTTAATGGGCTTTCCCTTTAGGCAGAGAATCTGGAAGCATATGCTTCGAAATAAAAGTAGAAAAACAATGAGACACTTCTAATTTAGGTATTAGTGAAGACCACTTTTCCCTCCAAAATCCTAGAAATTCTGTATAAAATATTACAAAGAAAAAGTATTTCTAGCCAAGTTGTACAAGAAAAAAAAAAAAATAGAAGAAAAGGCAAAGAGGAAACTAAAAGCTAGAGGAGAAAGTCCCAAAGTGAATAGTATATTGAAGCAGCAACGTTGAAAAGAGAATAACAGAAGTAGAAATAAATATATTGCTAGGTGACTGGATTCATTTTTATTTGTAGTTTTTGTGAATTTTAATTTTGATATTTAAATTAATAGAAAAGTTGCAAAAAACCGAAATATTTCACAACTATTAGCAGTTTGGGCTATTTGCATTATTTTCTATTTATCTGTACACATATTTGTATATAGATATATACATATATACCATATATGTATATATATTTTATACAATATACATACATATAATTACCTCTGAAACATTTGAGAATAAATTTCAGTCTTTATGCTGCTTCATCCCTAAATCCTATAGTGTGCATTTCTTAAGAGCAACATATTCTCTTTCATAGTACTATTATTGAAATCAGGAAATTTAACATTGATGACAATTCACAGTCCAAATTCAAACTTTTCTAATTGTTCCAATAGTGTCATTTTTAGATATTTCCTCCCTGGAACATCAAGCTATTCAGGATGCATGCATTGTGCTTAATTTTCATGTCTTTCTAGACTTCTTTAATCTGAAATAATTGTTTTACCATATTTGTTAATTCATGATCATTACATTTTTAGAAGTATTCTTAGGTTATTTTGTACTCTATTCTATAATTTAGCTTTGGTTGATGTTTTCTTATTATTATATTTACATTTTTGGTTAAATTTTGTCAAGAATATGACAGGTATGATAATATCTGAGTGCACACTTAAGAAAAGGTATATCATGTCACTTTGCCTAATTATTGGTGATATTCAGTTTGTTCATTTATATTAGTGAAAGCCATGCTTCTTCATCACAAATTTACTATACTGTCCTTGCAATTTATAAATAATTTGTGAAGAGGAACTTTGAGATTCTGTAATTCAGCTGTTCCTCATCAAATTCTTGCAAATTCTCCTTAGCATTCATCCACTCATGATTTTTGCCTTAATCAATTATGACTATTAAGGTAAAAAATTGTTTTTCTAATTCCATAAATCCTTTTACAATTATTATTTGTATTTGCACTGTAAGAAAAGGGTTTATTACCTTATTTAGGTATACATGTGACTGTGTGTATGTATGCACTAATGATTGATTAGTTTTAATATCCTCTCAGTACATGACATAAATCCCTGGGATTGTGGAGTTTTAGCTTTGGAACTGGAAATCCCTACATATAGGTTCAAGACTCTCAATATTTAACTTAAAATACACCAGAAAATCTGAACCTCAGCCGGGAAAAATGGCCTAAAGATTTTCTCTGCCCAGAGTTCTGGGTACATGAATTCATTTCCTGTAAAAAGTAATAAGTATTTTAAAAGTACACTTGTGCTTGCTACCAGTTTTGTTTGGCTTAATAGAATCGGCATGGCATAGAAATATCCAAGTTTCAGAGGTAACATATAATTGGTACTGGTCTAGTTAAATCCCTTTATTTCCTGGAAGAAGACAATAGAAACCACCCTTACAAAATTATGGCAGTGAGTAATTTTACAGGAAGTCCAATAATCAAGAGTTCGGAAACACAATAGTAAAGAATTAAACATTAAGAGTCAGAAAATACAACCGAATAGGAATGTTAATAAGTGCCAAGCATCTCTTATAATAAATATATGTTTAAAGTAAATGAAGAAATGAAAGAAAGAACAACACAGGCAGATATGAAAAATAACTTGAAAAATAAAAAAGTCATTTAAAATGAAAAGGCAAAGGGCTGATTAGGCAACATATTTTACAACTAGAAGGCAACTTCAAGATGGATCAGAGGACATTATTCCTAATAAGCACATACTGGATAATGAGATTAAAATCTAAGAGCTCCGGTTGGGCATGGTAGCTCATGCCCCCAGCACTTTGGGAGGCTGAGGTGGGCGGATCACGAGGTCAGGAGACCAAGACCACCCTGGCTAACACAGTGAAAATACAAAAAGTTAGCTGGATGTGGTGGTGGATGTCTGTAGTACCAGCTACTCAGGAGGCAAGGCAGAGCTTGCAGTGAGCCAAGATTGCGCCACTACACTCCAGCCTCGGTGACAGAATGAGATTCCATCTCAAAAAAAAAAAAAGAGAAAAAGAATTAATTAGAAAAGGAAAACATTAAAGTGAAAGAGAGATTAGACAAATAGAGAGAAGAGAGGTAGTTAAACATTCAGGTTAAACTAGAAATAAATGCATAATTTCATCAGATAAAACATATTTTGACTTAGGCAAGGAAAGACTTTAATCAGAAAGAGTATTGCATTTGGGGAAAGAGGTTATTACTATAGAAAGAATGTTCAGACCATAAGTTGTGTATGTTTTACAAAGGTCAGGCAGAAATGGCTTTTCCTTTATAGGGAGGAGAACCAAGTGTCAGAGTTGGTGGGTTGAACAGTTATTACAAGGAAGGTCTTCTGGTAGGTCTCAAGAGCGGATATTGAGGAGATACTGTATGCCTAATCAGGTTGATGGTGAGTCACATTGAGGGACCTGGGTGAAGGAGAAAACCTGGAATACAGTTTGGTAAAGTTAGATATTTTGTCCAGATTTGTCAGTGGGCCTAAAAAATTCAGCTTTTTTTTTTTTTTCTCAAAAATGGTGAATTAGAGGCTGTAGCATGCCTCAGCCACTTAAATATAGCAAGATAATGCATAAAGATAATTCTGTAAGCTTTAATTCAAGAAGGAAAATGGGAATCTACCAGAATTGAAAGGGCACTTCAGATCCTGGGGAGGAGAATGTTGGCAAATAGCCCTCATGACAGCATGGTCCTGATAAAAGTGAGTAAAGCCCCAATGGGTGAGAGATGCAGGGAGCCTCCCTCTGTGACTCACCTTTCCACTAGGGATCCATGCAACTGAAGTTGAGGAAGAGCATTTTGTTTCTCCCAAGTGTGGGAGTTAACTTGGGGAGAGTCTTGGGGACATTGTGAGGAAAAGGCACTGGGGAAAGTTGCAAAAATTCTTTTTTGGACCCAGGACTAAGAGCAGGAGGACATTTTTAATCTGGGTGCATACAATGTCAGCCATTCTTTGACAGCGCAGCACTGTGGCTGTGCAGACATTTGAATCTTGGGTTAGAGATTGGAACACCTGCTGTCTTGCAGGCAATGGACCTCCACAGCTTCCACAACTATGGAAACCACCTCAGCAGTAGGGACTGAAATTGTGTTCTTCCTCATCACAGACTTGGAGTGGGAGGACAGCCATTTCTCTTAGGTGGCAATACTTGCAGCCAGGACTAGCTTGGGGACTTGAAATCAGTTTGTGTATGCCATTGATATGTGACCCAGCCTGTTCTCCTGAGATCATTGTGCAGGGCCCTCTCTGCTCCACTGCCAGGCAGAAATCTAGGTATTTGGAGCACCTATTTGTCTAGCCAAGCAGCCTGAGCTGTCCTTCTCTTCAAGGATGTAGATCATGGTGAAGCAGGGCCTTCTCCACTCTACGCCTATGCAGAAATCCTAGAATTTGTAGCACTCACTCATCTGGATCGATAGCCTGACTTACCCTGCCCTTTCTGTGCAGAGATCCTGGTGTAAGGAGGCCCTCTGTGCTTCACACCCAGGTAGATCTCCAGGCATTCAGAGCCCTGCTTAAGCAGCCTGAGCCACTCCACCTTTCATGGACATAGTGCATGGTGCAGCAAGGCCCTCACTGCTCTATGCACAAGCAGATGGCTAGGCATTAGGAGCACCAGCTTGCCTGAATCAGCAGTCTGGGCTGACCCATCCTTGCTGTGCAGAGATCTTGGTTTGAGGGTAGGGTCCTGTATTTTTCCATTTCATGCTACTTATAAAGAAATAACTGAGACTGGGCAATTTACAAAAGAAAGAGGTTTAATGGACTTAGAGTTCCATGTGATTGGGGAGGCCTTATAATCATGGTGGAAGGTGAAAGGCACTTTTTACATGGTGGTGGCAAGACAGAGCTTGTGCAGGGTAACTCTCATTTCTAAAACCATCAGATCTCATAAGACTCATTCCCTATTACAAGAACAGCACAGGAAAAGCCCGCACCCATAATTCAATCACCTCCCACCGGGTTTCTTCATCTACATGTGGGAATTATAGGAGTTAAATTCAAGCTTTGCGTGGGGACATAGCCAAGCCATATCATTACATACCTGGCCCCTCCCAAATCTCATGTTCTCACATTTCAAAGCCAATCATGACTTCCCAATAGTCCCCCAAATCTTAACTCATTGCAGCATTAACTCAAAAGTCCACAGTCCAATGTCTCATCTGAGACAAGGCAAGTCCCTTCTGCCTATACGCCTGTAAAATCAAAAGCAAGTTATTTACTTCCTACATATAATGGGGTACAGGAATTGGGTAAATACAGTCATTACAAATGGGACAATTTGGCCAAAACAAAGGGGCTACAGGGCCCATGCAAGTCTGAAATCCAGTGAGGCAGTCAAATCTTAAAGCTCCAAAATGATGTCCTTTGACTCCATGTCTCACATCCAGGTAACTCTGATGCAAGAGGTAGGTTCCCATGGTCTTGGATAGCTCTGCCCCTTTGGTTTTGCAGGGTACAATCTCCCTCTCAGCTGCCTTCATGGGCTAGAATTGAGTGTCTGTGGCTTTTTCAGGTGCACGGTGCAAGCTGGCAGTGGATCTACCATTCTGGGGACTGGAACACAGTGGCCCTCTTCTCACAGCTCCACTAGGCAGTGTCCCAGTAGGCACTCTGTTGGGGGGGTGCTCCAACCCCACATTTCCCTTCTGTACTGCCCTAGCAGAGGTTCTCCATGAGAGCCCTGTCCCTGCAGCAAACTTTTGCCTGAGCATCCATTGTTTCCAGACATCTTCTGAAATCTAGGCAGAGGTTCCTAAACATCAAATCTTGATTTCTGTGTACTCACAGGCTCAACGCAATGTGGAAGCTGCCAACGCTTGTGGCATGCACCCTCTGTAGCCATGGCCCAAGCTCTATGTTGGGCCCTTTCAGACATGGCTGGAGCAGCTGGGCCACAGGGCATCAAGTCCCTGGGCTGCAACAGCCCAACGACCCTGGGTCCAGCCCATAAAATCACTTTTTCCTCCTAGGCCTCTGGGCCTGTGATGAGAGAGGCTGCCATGAAGACATCTGACATGTCCTAGAGACATTTTCCCCATTGTCTTGGCAATTAACATTTGGCTTCTCATTACCTATGCAAATTTCTATAGCCAGTTTGAATACCTCCTCAGAAAATGGGATTTTCTTTTCTATCACAGTGTCAAGCTGCAAATTATCTGAACTTTTATGCTCTGCTTCCCTCATAAAACTGAATGTCTTTAACAGCACCCAAGTCACCTCTTGAATGCTTTAATGCTTAGAAATTTCTTCTGCCAGATGCTCTAAATCATCTCTCTCAAGTTCAAAGCTCCACCACATCTCTAGGGCAGGGGCAAAATGCCACCAGTCTCTTTGCTAAAATGTAACAAAAGTCACCTTTTCTCCAGTTTCCAACAAGTTCTTCATTTCCATCTGGGACCACTTCAGCCTGGATTTTATTGTCCATATCACTATCAGCATCTTGGACAAAGCCATTTAACAAGTTTCTAGGGAGTTCCAAACTTTCTCACATTTACTTTTCTTCTTCTGAAACCCCCCAAACTATTCCAACCTCGCCTGTTACCTAGTTCCAAAGTCACTTTGATATTTGTGGATATCTTTCCAGCAATGCCCGACTCCCAGTGCCAATTTACCATATTAGTCCATTTTCATGCCACTGATAAAGACATGCCCAAGACTGGGCAATTTACAAGGAAAGAAGTTTAATAAGCTTAGAGTTCCACGTGGCTAGGGAGGCCTCAAAATCATGGTTGAAGGCAAAAGGCACTTCTTACACGGCATCAAGAGAGAGCTTGTGCAGGGAAACTCCCATTTTTAAAACCATCAGATCTCATGAGACTCATTCACTACCACAAGAACAGCACAGGAAAGACCTGCCCATATAATATAATCACCTGCCACCAGGTTCTTCCCATGACATTTGGTAATTGTGGGAGTTAAAAATTCAAGATGAGATTCGGGTGGGGACACAGCCAAGCCATATCAGGGCCCTCACTGCTGCATGCCCAGGCAGGTCTCTAAGCATTCAGAGCTCCTACTTTCTGGTTAAGCAAACTGAGTCCCCCCATTCCTCTCCTGCAGAGATCTTGCTGCAGGGACATCCATTTCATTCATATCCCACCAAAATTTCATATCCCACCAAACTAAGCTTTATCAGCAAAGGAGAAATAAAATCATTTCCAGAAAAGCATGCACTAAAGGAATTTGTTATCACTAGACCTGTCTTATAAGTGATCCCTAAGAAAGTTCCAAACATGGAAACAAAAGAATGATTATGCTACAAAATACACAAACTTAAGTGTATAACCCACAGACCCTATAAAGCAACCACAAAATAGAAACTAAACAGCATTCAGCTAACAACTTCATGAAAGCATCAAAACCTCAAATGACAATATTAACCTTCATTATAAACTGTATAAATGCTCAACTTAAAAGGCACAGAGTGTCTTTTAGGTTGGATAAAAAACATGACTCATCTGTATGCTGTCTTCAAGAGCCCCATCTCACACATAATGACACCCATAAGCTCAAAGTAAAGGGTTAGAGAAAGATCTACCATGCAAATGAAAAACAAAAAAGAGCACGTGTTGCTATTCAAATACTGGATAAAAAAGACTTTATCAGAAATAGTAAAAATTGGCAAAGAAAGACATTACATATTGATAAAGGGTTCAAGTCAACAAGATGACTTAACTATCTTAAATATGCATCTGCACTAGAGCACCCAGATTTATAAAAGGAGTACTTCTAGATGTATACAAAGGCTTAGCCACACAATAATTGTTGGGGAGTTCAACACCACACTGACAACATTAGACAGATCATAAAGGTAGAAAACTAACAAAGAAATTCTGGATTTAAATTTGACACTCGACTTATTGGACATAATTGACATCAACAGAATACTCCACCCATCAACCACAGAATATACATTCTTCTCATATGCATATTGAACATATTCCAAGATAAAGTACATGTTCAACCATAAACCATGTCACAAAATCAAAAAGTATAATCATGCCAACCATACTCTTGGACCACATTGGAATGAAAATAGAAATAAATACCCAGAAAATCTCTGAAAAAACACAGTTAAATGGGAATTTAAAAACTTCTTCCTGAATGACTTTTGGGTAAACAATATAATTAAGGAAGAAATTTAAAATTATTTGAAATAATTGGAAACAGAGACACAGCACACCAAAAATCTCTGGGATGCAGCAAAAGCAGTTGTAAGAAGAAATTTTATAGCACTAAACGTCTGTTTCAAAAAGCTGGAATGGCCCAGTGTCATGGCTCATGCCTATCTATGATCTTAGCACTTTGGGAGTAAAGACAGGTGGATTGCTTGAGCCCAGGAGTTTGAGATTATCCTGGGCAATATAGTGAGACCCCAATATCTAAAAATTAATAAATAAATAAGTAAATAAATAAATAAGTAAAAATTAGCCAGTCATGGTGGCATATGTTCATGGTTCCAGGAAGATCAAGTAGGAGGATAACTTGAGTCCAGGAGTTTGAAGCTTCAACAAACTGTTATACCACTGGAGGCTGGATGACAGAATGAGACCCTGTCTCTGAAAAAAAAAAAAAAAAAAAGAAGGATTTCAAGATAACAACCTAACTTCACATCTAAAGGAACTAGATAAGCCAAAGCAAACTAACCCCAAGAAGGAATGAAATAACTAGAATCAGAGAAGAACTAAAGAAAATTGATATCCAAAAATCTATGCAAAAATCAACAAAATCAAAAATTGATGTTTAAAAGGATAAATAAGATTGGTAGTTGGTAGAACTCTATATAGCTATATTAAGAAAGGAAAAAAGGGGGGGCGGAGCAAGATGGCCGAATAGGAACAACTCCAGTCTCCAACTCCCAGCGCGAGCGACACAGAAGACCGGTGATTTCTGCATTTTCAACTGAGGTACTGGGGTCATCTCACTAGGGAGTGCCGGACAATCGGTGCTGGTCAGCTGCTGCAGCCTGACCAGCGAGAGCTGAAGCAGGGCGAGGCATCGCCTCACCTGGAAGCGCAAGGGGGAAGGGGATCCGTTTTCCTAGCCAGGGGAACTGAGACACACAACACCTGGAAAATCGGGTAACTCCCACCCCAATACTGCGCTGTAAGCATACAGGCATTCCAGGAGAATATATCCCACACCTGGCCGGGAGGGTCCCACGCCCACGAAGCCTCCCTCACTGCTAACACAGCAGTCTGCCGCGATCTATCCGCAAGGCAGCAGCGAGGCTGGGGGAGGGGCGCCCGCCATTGCTGAGGCTTAAGTAGGTAAACAAAGCCGCTGGGAAGCTCGAACTGGGTGGAGCTCACAGCAGCTCAAGGAAGCCTGCCTGTCTCTGTAGTCTCCACCTCTGGGGACAGCGCACAGCTGAAGACCAACAGGGGAAGTAGCGGGAGCCGGTGCAGACGCGAACGACTCTGTCTGACAGCTTTGGGGAGAGCCGCGGATCTCCCAACGCGGAGGTTGAGATCTGAGAACGGACAGACTGCCTGCTCAGGTGTGTCCCTGACCCCTGAGTAGCCTAGCTGGGAGAAATCCCCCACTAGGGGCAGTCTGACACCCCACACCTCACAGGGTGGAGTACACCCCTGAGAGGACACTTCCAAAGGAAGAATCAGACAGGTACACTCGCTGTTCAGCAATATTCTATCTTCGGCAACCTCTGCTGCTGATACCCAGGCAAACAGGGTCTGGAGTGGACCTTAAGCAATCTCCAACAGACCAACAGAGAGTCCTTCTGACTGTCAGAAGGAAAACTATCAAACAGGAAGGACACCTATACCAAAACCCCATCAGTTCGTCACCACCATCAAAGACCAGAGACAGATAAAACCACAAAGATGGGGAAGAAGCAGGGCAGAAAAGCTGGAAATTCAAAAAATAAGAGCGCATCTCCCCCTGCAAAGGAGCGCAGCCCATCACCAGCAACGGATCAAAGCTGGTCAGAGAATGACTTGGACGAGAGGAGAGAAGAAGGCTTCAGTCCATCAAACTTATCAGAGCTAAAGGAGGAATTACGTACCCAGCGCAAAGAAACTAAAAATCTTGAAAAAAGAGTGGAAGAATTGACAGCTAGACTCATTAATGCAGAGAAGATCATAAACGAAATGACAGAGATGAAAACCATGACACGAGAAATACGTGACAAATGCACAAGCTTCAGTAACCGACTCGATCAACTGGAAGAAAGAGTATCAGCGATTGAAGATCAAATGAATGAAATGAAGCGAGAAGAGAAACCAAAAGAAAAAAGAAGAAAAAGAAATGAGCAAAGCCTGCAAGAAGTATGGGATTACGTAAAAAGACCAAATCTACGTCTGATTGGGGTGCCTGAAAGTGAGGGGGAAAATGGAACCAAGTTGGAAAACACTCTTCAGGATATCATCCAGGAGAACTTCCCCAACCTAGTAGGGCAGGCCAACATTCAAATTCAGGAAATACAGAGAACGCCACAAAGATACTCCTCCAGAAGAGCAACTCCAAGACACATAATTGCCAGATTCACCAAAGTTGAAATGAAGGAAAAAATCTTAAGGGCAGCCAGAGAGAAAGGTCGGGTCACCCACAAAGGGAAGCCCATCAGACTAACAGCAGATCTCTCGGCAGAAACTCTACAAGCCAGAAGAGAGTGGGGGCCAATATTCAACGTTCTTAAAGAAAAGAATTTTAAACCCAGAATTTCATATCCAGCCAAGCTAAGTTTCATAAGTGAAGGAGAAATAAAATCCTTTACAGATAAGCAAATGCTTAGAGATTTTGTCACCACCAGGCCTGCCTTACAAGAGACCCTGAAGGAAGCCCTAAACATGGAAAGGAACAACCGGTACCAGCCATCGCAAAAACTTGGCAAAATGTAAAGACCATCGAGGCTAGGAAGAAACTGCATCAACTAACGAGCAAAATAACCAGTTAATATCATAATGGCAGGATCAAGTTCACACATAACAATATTAACCTTAAATGTTAATGGACTAAATGCTCCAATTAAAAGACACAGACTGGCAAACTGGATAAAGAGTCAAGACCCATCAGTCTGCTGTATTCAGGAGACCCATCTCACATGCAGAGACATACATAGGCTCAAAATAAAGGGATGGAGGAAGATCTACCAAGCAAATGGAGAACAAAACAAAGCAGGGGTTGCAATCCTAGTCTCTGATAAAACAGACTTTAAACCATCAAAGATCAAAAGAGACAAAGAAGGCCATTACATAATGGTAAAGGGATCAATTCAACAGGAAGAGCTAACTCTCCTAAATATATATGCACCCAATACAGGAGCACCCAGATTCATAAAGCAAGTCCTTAGAGACTTACAAAGAGACTTAGACTCCCATACAATAATAATGGGAGACTTCAACACTCCGCTGTCAACATTAGACAGATCAACGAGACAGAAAGTTAACAAGGATATCCAGGAATTGAACTCATCTCTGCACCAAGCGGACCTAATAGACATCTATAGAACTCTCCACCCCAAATCAACAGAATATACATTCTTCTCAGCACCACATCGCACTTATTCCAAAATTGACCACATAATTGGAAGTAAAGTACTCCTCAGCAAATGTAAAAGAACAGAAATTATAACAAACTGTCTCTCAGACCACAGTGCAATCAAACTAGAACTCAGGACTAAGAAACTCAATCAAAACCGCTCAACTACATGGAAACTGAACAACCTGCTCCTGAATGACTACTGGGTACATAACGAAATGAAAGCGGAAATAAAGATGTTCTTTGAAACCAATGAGAACAAAGATACAACATACCAGAATCTCTGGGACACATTTAAAGCAGTGTGTAGAGGGAAATTTATAGCACTAAATGCCCACAAGAGAAAGCAGGAAAGATCTAAAATTGACACTCTAACATCACAATTAAAAGAACTAGAGAGGCAAGAGCAATCACATTCAAAAGCTAGCAGAAGGCAAGAAATAACTAAGATCAGAGCAGAACTGAAGGAGATAGAGACACAAAAAACCCTCCAAAAAATCAATGAATCCAGGAGTTGGTTTTTTGAAAAGATCAACAAAATTGACAGACCGCTAGCAAGGCTAATAAAGAAAAAAAGAGAGAGGAATCAAATAGATGCAATAAAAAATGATAAAGGGGATATCACCACTGACCCCACAGAAATACAAACTACCATCAGAGAATACTATAAACGCCTCTATGCAAATCAACTAGAAAATCTAGAAGAAATGGATAATTTCCTGGACACTTACACTCTCCCAAGGCTAAACCAGGAAGAAGTTGAATCCCTGAATAGACCAATAGCAGGCTCTGAAATTGAGGCAACAATTAATAGCCTACCCACCAAAAAAAGTCCAGGACCAGATGGATTCACAGCTGAATTCTACCAGAGGTACAAGGAGGAGCTGGTACCATTCCTTCTGAAACTATTCCAATCAATAGAAAAAGAGGGAATCCTCCCTAACTCATTTTATGAGGCCAACATCATCCTGATACCAAAGCCTGGCAGAGACACAACAAAAAAAGAGAATTTTAGACCAATATCCCTGATGAACATTGATGCAAAAATCCTCAATAAAATACTGGCAAACCGGATTCAGCAGCACATCAAAAAGCTTATCCATCATGATCAAGTGGGCTTCATCCCTGGGATGCAAGGCTGGTTCAACATTCGCAAATCAATAAACGTAATCCAGCATATAAACAGAACCAAAGACAAGAACCACATGATTGTCTCAATAGATGCAGAAAAGGCTTTTGACAAAATTCAACAGCCCTTCATGCTAAAAACGCTCAATAAATTCGGTATTGATGGAAAGTACCTCAAAATAATAAGAGCTATTTATGACAAACCCACAGCTAATATCATACTGAATGGGCAAAAACTGGAAAAATTCCCTTTGAAAACTGGCACAAGACAGGGATGCCCTCTCTCACCACTCCTATTCAACATAGTGTTGGAAGTTCTGGCTAGGGCAATCAGGCAAGAGAAAGAAATCAAGGGTATCCAGTTAGGAAAAGAAGAAGTCAAATTGTCCCTGTTTGCAGATGACATGATTGTATATTTAGAAAACCCCATCGTCTCAGCCCAAAATCTCCTTAAGCTGATAAGCAACTTCAGCAAAGTCTCAGGATACAAAATTAATGTGCAAAAATCACAAGCATTCTTATACACCAGCAACAGACAAGCAGAGAGCCAAATCAGGAATGAACTTCCATTCACAATTGCCTCAAAGAGAATAAAATACCTAGGAATCCAGCTTACAAGGGATGTAAAGGACCTCTTCAAGGAGAACTACAAACCACTGCTCAGTGAAATCAAAGAGGACACAAACAAATGGAAGAACATACCATGCTCATGGATAGGAAGAATCAATATCGTGAAAATGGCCATACTCCCCAAGGTTATTTATAGATTCAATGCCATCCCCATCAAGCTACCAATGAGTTTCTTCACAGAATTGGAAAAAACTGCTTTAAAGTTCATATGGAACCAAAAAAGAGCCCGCATTGCCAAGACAATCCTAAGTCAAAAGGACAAAGCTGGAGGCGTCACGCTACCTGACTTCAAACTATACTACAAGGCTACAGTAACCAAAACAGCATGGTACTGGTACCAAAACAGAGATATAGACCAATGGAACAGAACAGAGTCCTCAGAAATAATACCGCACATCTACAGCCATCTGATCTTTGACAAACCTGAGAGAAACAAGAAATGGGGAAAGGATTCCCTATTTAATAAATGGTGCTGGGAAAATTGGCTAGCCATAAGTAGAAAGCTGAAACTGGATCCTTTCCTTACCCCTTATACGAAGATTAATTCAAGATGGATTAGAGACTTAAATGTTAGACCTAATACCATCAAAACCCTAGAAGAAAATCTAGGTAGTACCATTCAGGACATAGGCATGGGCAAGGACTTCATGTCTAAAACACCAAAAGCAACGGCAGCAAAAGCCAAAATTGACAAATGGGATCTAATTAAACTAAAGAGCTTTTGCACAGCAAAAGAAACTACCATCAGAGTGAACAGGCAACCTACAGAATGGGAGAAAATTTTTGCAACCTACTCATCTGACAAAGGGCTAATATCCAGAATCTACAAAGAACTCAAACAAATATACGAGAAAAAAACAAACAACCCCATCAAAAAGTGGGGAAAGGATATGAACAGACATTTCTCAAAAGAAGATATTCATACAGCCAACAGACACATGAAAAAATGCTCATCATCACTGGCCATCAGAGAAATGCAAATCAAAACCACAATGAGATACCATCTCACACCAGTTAGAATGGCAATCATTAAGAAGTCAGGAAACAACAGGTGTTGGAGAGGATGTGGAGAAATAGGAACACTTTTACACTGTTGGTGGGATTGTAAACTAGTTCAACCATTATGGAAAACAGTATGGCAATTCCTCAAGGATCTAGAACTAGATGTACCATATGACCCAGCCATCCCACTACTGGGTATATACCCAAAGGATTATAAATTAGTCTACTACAAAGACACATGCACACGTATGTTTATTGCGGCACTATTCACAATAGCAAAGACTTGGAATCAACCCAAATGTCCATCTGTGACAGACTGGATTAAGAAAATGTGGCACATATACACCATGGAATACTATGCAGCCATAAAAAAGGATGAGTTTGCGTCCTTTGTAGGGACATGGATGCAGCTGGAAACCATCATTCTTAGCAAACTATCACAAGAAGAGAAAACCAAACACCGCATGTTCTCACTCATAGGTGGGAACTGAACAATGAGATCACTTGGACTCGGGAAGGGGAACATCACACACTGGGGTCTATCATGGGGAGGGGGGAGGAGGGAGGGATTGCATTGGGGAGTTATACATGATATAAATGATGAATTGATGGGTGCTGACGAGTTGATGGGTGCAGCACACCAACATGGCATAAGTATACATATGTAACAAACCTGCACGTTATGCACATGTACCCTAGAACTTAAAGTATAATAATAAAAAAAAAAAAATAATAAAAAAAAAAAAAAAAAAAAGAAAGGAAAAAAAAAGAGAGAGAAGGTCCAAATAGGCACAATCAGAAACCAAAAAGTGTGACATTACCAGTAACCCCACAGAAATACAAAAGGATCCTCCGAGACTTTTATGAACACTTTTATGGATGCAAACTAGAAAATTTAAAGATAAAGAATAAATTCCTGGAAACACACAATCTCCCAAGATTGAATCAGGAAGCATTTGAAACGATGAACAGACCAATATCAAGTTCCAAAACTGAATCAGTAATAAAAAACCTACCAACCAAAAGAAGTCCCAGACAAGATAGATTCACAGCCAAATTCTATTAGACAAAGAAGACTTTCTTTCATTTCTTTTGAAACTACTCCAAAAAATCTAGAAGAGATTCCTCTTTTACTCTTCTATGAAACCAGCATTACCTTGATACCACAACCTGAAAAAATGCAGTAATAAAAGAAAACAGAAAGCCAATATCCCTGATGAACACAGACACAAAAAATCTCAAAAAATTACTAGCAAATTGAGTCCAATGGCAAATCAAAATTAATTCAAAATTAACAACATGATCAAGTAGGCTTAATTCTTGGAATGGTAGATTGGTTCAACATATGTAAATCAATAAATATGATTCACCACATAAACAGAATTAAAAACAAAAACCATATGATCATCTCAATAGATGCAGAAAAGCCCTTCTGTAAAATTCAACATCCCTTTCCAATAACCCTCAGCAAACTAGCCATCAAAGGAATATACCTCAAAACAATAAGAGCCATCTATGACATACCCACAGCCAACATCATACTGAATGGGCAAAAACTGGAAGCATTCCCCTTGAGAACTGGAACAAGACAAAAATACTCATTCTCACCACTTCTATTCAACATAGTCCTGGAAGTCCTAGTCTGAATAATCCGGCAAAAGAAAGAAATAAAAGTCATCCAAATAGGAAAATTTGACTTTTATGTCAAACTATCTTTTTTTACTGACAATGTGATTCTATGCTTAGAAAACCCTAAGGACTGGGCCAAAACATTCCTGGAACCAATGAACAACTTCAGTAAAGTCTCAGGATGTAAAATCAATGTATGAAAATCAGTAGCATTTCTACATACCAATAACATTTGAGTGAGAGGCAAATCAAAAATGAAATCCATTATACAATAGTCACAAAAATAAAATAAAATACCTAGGAATACATTTAACCAAAGAGGTGAAACGTTTCTAAAAGGAGAACTACAAAACACTGAACAAAAGAAATCATAGATGACACAAATTAATGGAAAAATATTCCATGTTCATGTATTGAAAGAATCAATACTGTTAAAATGGCCATACTGCCCAAAGCAATTTGCAGATTAAATGCTATTCTTATCAAACTACCTATGTCACTTTTCACAGAACTAGAAAAAAACTACTTTAAAATTCATGTGGAACCAAAAAAATACACCTGAATAGTCAAAGCAAACTTAAGCAAAAAGAACAAAGCTGTAGTATTCACATTACTGCACTTCAAGCTACACTATAAGGGTACAATCCTCAAAACAACATGGCCCTGTTACAAAGACAAAGAAATTAATAAAACAGAATAGAGAACCCAGAAATAAAGCTGGACACTGATAACCATCTGATCTTGGACAAAGTTGACAAAAATAAATAAATGAGAAAGGACTATTCAGTAAAGGGTGCTGGGATAGCTGGATACTCATATGAATCCCTATTGAATCCCTACCTCTCACCAAATTAAAAATTAACTCAAGATGGATCAAAGTTTTTAATGTAAGACTTCAAACTATAAGAATCCTAAAAAAAAAAAAAAAAAAAAAAAAAAAAAAAAAAAAAAAAAAAAAAAAAAAAACTTGAACCACCATTTGGCTTTGGGAAAACATTTATGACTAAGTCATCAAAAGCAACTGCAACAAAAACAAAAATTGACAAGTGGAACAAATTAAAGTAAAGAGCTTCTGTTCAACACAAGACACTATCATCTGAGTAAAATATTCACAAAATATGTATTCAACAAAGGTCTAACATCCAGAATCTATAGAGAACTTAATTCAACAAGCTAAATAACCCCATTTAAAAATGGGCAAAAGACATAAACAGCCACTTATCTAAAGAAGACACACAAATGGCCAAAAAAAATATGAGAAAATGTTCATCATTACTAATCATCACAGAAATTCAAATCAGAACCATAGTGAGATACTTTCTCACACCAGTCAGATGGCATTATTAAAAAGTCAATAAACAACAGATACTGTGAAGGCTATAAAGAAAAGTGAACGTTTATACACTGTTGACGGGAATGTAAATTAGTTCAGCCACTGTGGAAAGCAGTTTGGTGATTTCTCAGTGAACTTCAAACAGAGCTACCAATCAACTCAGCAATCCCTTTTACTCAGCATCCCTTTTGGATGTATACCCCATCTCTGGGTATACATCCAAAGAAAAATTAATAATTCTGCCAAACAGACATATGCACTTGCATGTTTGTCATAGCACTATTCACAATAACAAAGACATGAAAACAACTTAGGTGTTCATCAGTGGTTGACTGGATAAAGAAAACCGTGCTGGGTGTGGTGGCTCATGCCTGTAATTCTAGCACTTTGGGAGGTCAAGGTATGTGGATCACTTGAGGTCAGGAGTTCAAGATAAGCTGGCCAATAGGGTGAAACCCCATCTCTACTAAAAAAAAAATAACAAAATAAAAAAATAGGCTGGCACGGTGGTGTGTGCCTGTAATCCCAGCAACTCTGGAGCCTGAGGCAGAAGAATGGCTTGAACCCAGGAGGCAGAGTTCGCAGTGAGCCGAGATCATGCCACTGCACTCCAGCCTGGGCAACAGAGCGAGACTCCATCTCAAAAAAAAAAAAAATAGAAAAGAAAAGAAAGTGTGGTACATATATATCACATAATACTACACAGCCATCAAAACAGAACAAAAATCATGGCCTTTGCAGCAACATGGATGCAGTTGGAGGCTGATATCCTAAGAAAATTAACACAGAAACAGAAAACTTATTACCACATGTTCTCACTTACAAGTGGAAGCTATACTTTGTGTACTCATGGATGTAAAGATCAAAACAATAGAAACTTGGGACTACTGTTGGGGGGAGGAAGCCGAGAAGAGTTGAAAAACTATTAGATACTGTGCTCAATCTCTGTATGACAATATTATTCACACCCCAAACTCAGCATCACATAATATACTCAAGTAACAAACCTGTTCATGTACCCTCTGAATCTAAAATAAAAGTTGAAAAATAAAATAAATAATTAAAATTATTATTTTATTAATAAATTAAGTATCATATATTAAAGAAAAAACTTTCCAATAATCCACTTGTTTGCATCCCTTCTCTCCAGTTTTATATTCCAGGGTTCATTATGCTTACTATTTTATTTTGTATGGTTTTGAAATGAATCAGCAACAGGTTTGATCCTCCTCTGTAAGAATGTAGTTCTGACTTTCCTTTGCTGAATCATTTACTGTTTGTTTGTATCATTTTAATTTCAAACTTGGGTGGAGTACAAATTTTGAAATTATAACACATATCTCATTTGCAATTGTGTTTCCTGTTCTCCTTTTTGCAAAGGTGATTTTTAAAAGAAGCAGGTAGATACATTTTGCATTTTCAAAACCCCTTTTGGCATACTTTCAATCAATAATATAGTTGATTCAACAAACTGAAGTGTTTGAGAGACTTAAAAACAAGTTCACTTGATCATTTAGGATGCAAAGAAGAGGACTTCACGGATATGTGTCTGGTTTTGTCATTGGTACACAAAGAGAGCATCTTTAAATCTTACCTAAATCATATGGGAAGCATAAGAGGCAGGGGCATTTCTTAAGTCATCGCTGTTTTCTGGGATCACAGGACTCCAATAAAGTTCAAAAGTGTTGACTTTTAAACCAATATTTAAAAAATGAGAAATGGAAAAATACATACTAGTTGGTGCTTTAGGGAAGAGTGAGCAATGCAGGCAAAATTTTTCCAATGCAGGCAAATTTTCCTGTTCAGTTAACTTTTTTCTAGTGAAAGTTATGCACTGGGTAATGTTGAAAGTTCAAAAGTAAAATAGATAATGCCGACTGTGCATGGTGGCTCAGGCCTGTAATCCCAGCCCTTTGGGAAGCTGAGGCAAGCAGACGACTTGAGGCCAGGGATTTGGCATCTGGGAAACATGGCAAAACCCCATCTCTACTAAAAATACAAAAATTAGCCAGATACGGTGGTGCACATCTGTGGTTCCAGCTACTTAGGAGGCTGAGGCATGAGAATTGTTTTAATCTGGGAGGTGGAGGTTTCGGTGAACAGAGATCCCACCACTGCACTACAGCCTGGGCAACAGAGCAAGATCCCACCTCAAAAAAAAAAAAAGATAAATAACTTCAAAGGGCTTCCCATCTAATGTGAGAGATTATTTGAATCCTATGTAATAACTTCCATAACTTAGATATAAATTAAAGGCTTTTGTAGCCCAGAGGAGGAAAATGGATTCTTTTTAGATGTGGTCACACATTAATTCCTGAAGAAAGTATATTTGAGTCGGCTCGATCTAATAAAGCTTTGCTCTTTTCGAATTGTTTTCACATATGTAATCTCACTGAAAAATTACAAATCATCATGAGTTAATCACAGTGGGTATTATTTTCCTCATTTTGCAGTTCAAGAAATAAGGCCAATGAATGATGGGATTAATTCTCCAGGCTCCAGTTTGGTTGACTGCCTGCAGAGTGATTTTTTTTCCCTGTTCTGTATTATATTTTAAGGGCAGTGAAGGTTAGAGAGTGTGATGAAAGAAGTAGATTTTACTCAAAACAGAAAAGAAAGCTGAAAGGAAAGAAAAGGGAATAAAGAAATAAAACAAGTAAAAGAAATATATACCATTGAGCCTAGCGTTTGGGAAGAAACAATGAAAAACTCTTGGAGAATAAATGAGATCGCCACTGATTATGGCTGTGCATGGTATACTAGAATTTACCCTTATTCACTGGAGTGTCTGAAGATTTCTTGCAACACTTATGCAATGTCTATTTTCTCTCAAATACAACCTGAAATCAATTTCTATCTACAAACCTTGATTTTCAACCTAGTTGGTCCTCTGTATTTCTCTTTCAGTACCTCATAAATTTTAAATAATAACTTCTTCAATATGAATTTTTAAAAACAGCTGAGTATATATACATATAATATACATATATTTTATATATACACAAACACATACATACACACACACATATGCACACACACATATAATGATTACACTCACAAATAATGTAAACTACCATGATGGGCCTACAGCTGACACTGAAAAGCTTAACATACAGGTTATCATGCAGTTCTAATGGTTCAAAGGAATCCCTAATAAAGAGAGATAAGTATAAATGCGACACTCTTTATATATAATGAAATATTACAGATTGTATAGATTTTACATGAAATTGATATTTTGCTTTTTAAAGATAATTCTTAAGGTTACTATAATAAGTAGATGATTTCCATGAGTCTACTCATTTTTTCCATTTTTATGAGTCATCAAATAACATATTCAAGCTTACGCTGAAAACATCTCATAATTTACATGATTGCACCTTAAGGAAACAAATTTGATTAATAATATTATATGCTTGACAGTGTCATTAGATGAAAAAGAATTGCCTTTTAAAAATTTAACCTTCTGGATAACTTATTTGTGTTTATCAGAATATTCTGTCTTCAAAAAGGTAATTTAGACTTAAATTAATCATGTTTTGATAAAGATGGACTTGCAGTAAAAAACAGCATATTGACTGACACATGATTTTCTGGTGTGTTTATCTGGTTAAACATCAAATTCACTACAGCTATAGTTATTGTGGTAAAGACTAGAAGAAAAAATTGAATTATTCAATAAAAAGTTTACAGTATCACAAGTTTACAAGTACAAAAATTAAACCAATGTGCATATGCTTAGTCTTCACCATGGGAAGGTCTAGAGAAGCTATAATTGAAATACCTTGAAAAAGAACTCACATTTTAATTTGCCAATGAGTTGTGGCAGACACATTGGCTGGCAGAGACAGAATATAAGTATTAAGAAACTCACATAAAGGAAAAAAATTGTATGGTATGGTAACTTGAAAATCTTCATAATTATTTTCCTACAGAAGCCCTAGGCTTCTGATTAAAAAGTGAGAAAATGAAACCCAAATGGGCAAATAAGTGTTCTCCATTTTAAGTGACACTGTAATAATTTAAACGTCATAAAACCTAACCTATAACCTAAGTGTGGACTCATGTAAAAGATATGTGTTAATCAATTTGAAATATGAGTTAACAAGTGTTCACCAAGCAATAACTATGTCTAATGCTTACTATTGAGCAGGTACCAAAATGCATGGAATGTAAACCAACCCTGATGTCCAAAATCCTTCAATTTGTTAAAAAAATTAACAGAATAAATGCAAAAAATTGGTTAAGAGCATGGGAATTATTATAAGGACATATTTACAATAAACACTGCTGTTGATTTGTTCAGATTTTCTCTGATCCCTCTTACAATCTGTGTGCCTGTCCTTCAGTTTCTTTGAGGTTGTTTCTATCACTTGGCCTCTACCATCTTTGTAAGGTTACCATTGTGCTGCTAAAGATACATTATCTAAAGAAGCCTAGGGCCAGAAGTTTCTGGGAGTTATATCCTGCCCTCACCCCACCCCATGTCCAGAGTGGTCAAGTGTTACTAAAGGATAAATAAATCACTGGTAAGTAGTATGAAAATCCGTGCCATGAGATGGGATAAACTCTCCTGTGACAGACCTTCACACGGGATACAAGTGAATCTGGGTTTTCAACTCAGTAATGCCTTTGTTTGACTTCTTCCATTGGTGCACAAATCCCTCTGACAGAAGCTGACTTAAGAAAATAATTGCAAGCTATATTGTATAACAGTATATTGTTGATTGAAAATAACAAGTAAAAATATACATATTGATGCCTCAGAAGAGAGAGACATTGAGGGCTGGAATAGGCTAGTGTTTTAACTAAGAGAGGTTTTGTTGCTTGAAACAAGAATAGAGTTTAGATACAGGAAGGAAATTAGCTACTCTGCCACAAGGAACAATGTAGAAAAATCTTTATGACAGAGTCTTCAAGTCTTTGTAGGGTTGGTAGAGCAATTCTCATAGAATAAAAGTCTTTATGATAACTGGTGATTTGCTTAGGATTAAAAGTCTTGAAGATAAGGAATGACTTTCCTGGAAATAGATTATGGAGGTTCTTAAAATTGAAAACCAATTGTATTTAAATAGCATAAGATGTAACCAAAAATGTGTTCTCTAGAATTGGAGAAATCATTTAACATTTAGGAATAGAGTAGGGATATGATTGCAGTTGTGTTTTAGGATTCATCTACTGGTACCTGTACTACATAATTTGAGGAACAGGGAGAAAAGACAGAACAATTTAGAACCTAATATACATGTACCAACATGAAGTAACCAGTAGATCTAAATCTAAAATTTAGGCAAGAGTAGGGGAAAGAGTTGTCAAAAGGAATGGAAATTAAGATTTTAGAATGACCAATGCTCTAAAGAGTTTTTAGAATCACTTATAAGGTTTTGTGACTAATTTGATGGCAGGTGGTAAAGATGTGAACAGGCTTTAAAAAATAGAAGAAAGTAAAAATAAATACAATGAGACATTTTAATTCTTAGAGACTAAGCAATTCATAGCACCATCCTCAGAAATAGGCATGCATTAAATTACAGGTCTACTGGAAAGAACACAAAACTAGAATCCAGGAATCATCCATTTTACTGACTCTGTCTCCAAATCCTTCTTACAATATTATGTAAATCGTAAACTTTTCCAGGCTTTAAAAATTCATCCTCAGATAATTCTGATGACAATAATAATTGTCAAGTTATCTTCTGAGTCTTGTGATATCAGGAAGAATCTTAACAATTTTGATTCATATATTTTTTTCTTTAGAGCAAATGTTAGGAGATATACGTAGAATTACCTAGAAGGTGGTTACTAGAAATGTAGAAGTGATCTTGACAAGAAGGCTGAATTAGGGCATGCGTTCCCCTACAAGGCATTTAGTACTTGACAGAGACATTTCGGGTTGCAACAAATGGGAAATTGCTACTAACATCTAGTGGATAGAGGCTAGCAATGCTGCTAAACATCCTAGAACACACCTGACAGGCTCCCACGACAAAGGCATATTTATTTCAAAATGCCTATGATACTGAGGCTGAGAATCCCTGAGCTAGATGGCATCATCCTGGAGTTAGACGCATTGACATTATATGTAAAGAGATTACACCAATTTTAGTTGACTCTAAAAAGTTTTAGTCAACGCTAAAGAACAGTGTTTTCAAATCTACCTCTTATTCTTTCTTGCATCACATATCTTCTAAATATCTACTTGACCTTAGTTTTAAAGTTGTAAGTAACTATTCATGACACACCACATTATAAGATTCATTTAATCCCTACTGTCTACTCAGCTCTTGGCCCAGTGTCTGACCAGTGTTAGGTAAACAAGTGTAGTTGTGATATAATATATAAAAAATAAGTACTTTTATTATTTTACTATTGTACTTCTTAACTTACTTCAAAGAAATATGCACATTTTTCCAGGAATAAGTACTAATGATCTATACTTTCCAAAATTAGATACTAATTAATGAGAGATGCATGGCACATAATAGATGCTAACATGTTTAGTGAATACTTGTGTGAAACAGGTAGACTAGAAGGCTTGAGGAAATACATTTCCCGATTCTCACCCATTTTTGAACATGACATCATCCAGTGCTCACTTTAACTTAAGCTCATAAACCTAAACATTATTTTGCTCTTTTCCTCATTCTGAAATCCAAGGGATCCATGCATTTGTTAGTCAAATCTCCAAACATAGAATCAATCCTTTGACTCCATCACTATTGACAATCCCCAAATCAAGATACCATTGCCTACACTCTGGATTACAACAACAGCTTCTTCACTGACCTCTCTGCTTTCATTCTTGTTCCCAAATTTCCATTCTTTATATAGCAGCCTAAATAAATTGAGAAAAATAATAAATTAACTGATGACATTTCTGCTTATAAATCTAAAACTCGATTACTCCATTTAGTATAAACTCGTTAAAGCAGCACAATAGATTTCTTCGCTGCTTTCCTAGAATCATTTCTGTCTTTCCCACAGGAGATTCCTATAGTCTTAGGGAAACTTTACTTTTGCCTCCCGGTTAGGAATATGCAACTAAACATTTAAACAGAAAAAGAAAATCCTGTCAGCCTATGTTACATCCATGACCACAGGATTGGCAAAGGGAAGGCATGTGACTTACACCTATCCAATCAAAGTGAATTTCAGAGAAATTAGTGGAAATTGTGGAACACAAACTTTCCTGTACTATGAGCACTTGAACTGCTTCAGCAATTTTGAGGTCAGGAGAAAAAAAAGAGTCTGAGGACATAACCAATGTAGACAGGCAAAGAGCTGAGGAAATTACAGGGAACAGAATTCTGCACAATGATAAACCGGATAAAGAAAATGTGGCACATATACACCATGGAATACTATGCAGCCATAAGAAGGATGAGTTCATGTCCTTTGCAGAGACATTGATGAAGCTGGAAAGCATGATTCTCAGCAAACTAACACAGGAACAGAAAACCAAACACCACATGTTCTCACTCATAAGTGAGAGTGAACAATGAGAACCCATGGACACAGGGAGGGGAACATCACACACTAGGGTCTGTTGGTGGGTGGGGGGCTAGGTGAGGGACAGCTTTAGGAGAAATACCTAATGTAGATGATGGATTGATGGGTGCAATAAACCACCATGGCACGTGTTTATGTAACAAACCTGCATATTCTGCACATGTATCCAGAACTTAATGTACAAAAATAATAATAATAATAATTCTGTACAAACAACACTTGAAGTAATTCCAACTTCTGGGTTACAGTGGCCAGTACATTTCTTTCTTGTTTAAGTGAGTTATAGTTGGATTTTGTTACCAAAAACATTCTAAAGCAGCAGGGCTTAGCCACTGCTATCTCGGGACTCCTTTACACTGTTACATACTATTAAGAACTCTACAAAGCTTTTCTTTATGTGAGTTTATCTGGTAGTAATTTTAAAATAGCATCCATAAACTCATTACTATATATGCTCTTAAACTCATAAGATGAAGAGCAGATATTTGTAAAACTAACTATGTTTTCCAAAATAATATGCTGAGTGAAAAAATGACATTATTTTACGTGTTTGCAAATCACTTTAACATCTGGCTTAATAAAAGACAAATGGAATCCCATACCTGCTTCTGCATTCCATCTGCTGCAATTTTTTTTAACCATTTTGAAGAAAATCTGATCACACCAGAATATGTAACTCTAAAGAAGACATTCAAATGACCAAGAGGCCATTTTCATGTGAAAAGAAGCTTAATATCACTAATCATTATAGAAACATAAAACCACAATGAAATACCATCTCACACCTGTTACATTGGCTATTATTTTTTTAAAAAGTAAAAGACACATGTTGGTGAGGATATGGAGAAACTGCAACTCTTGTATACTGTTGGCAATGCAAAATGGTGTGGCCACTGAACATGATGGAGTTTCCTCAGAAAATGAAAAATAGATCTCCCATATGAACCAGTAACCCCACTTGTGGATATTTATTCCGAAGGATTGAAATTAAGGTCTTGGAAAGATATTAGCACTTCCATATTAATTGCAATCATATGCACAATAGTCAAGATGTGGAAATAATCTAAATCTCCACACATAAAAGAATGCATTTTTTAAAATCTGGTATATACATACAAGGCAATATTATGTAGCCATGACAAAAGAGAAAAATCCTGCAATACGTAACAACATGCATGAACCTTAAGGACATCATTTTAAGAGAAATAAGTCCATTACAGAAGGAAAAACACTTCATGATTCCACTTTTATGAGGTATCTAAAACAGTCAAACTCAAAGAAGCAAAGAATCAAGTTTGTGGGCACCTTGCTTAGCCTTCCCAGCCTCCAGAACAGTGAGAAACAAATGTCCATTGTTTAAAGTGTCCAGTATATGGTAGCTTCTTATTGCAGCCTGAGCTGACTAAAACACTCTTACACCCCCAATTTCCTCCTCTAGGTGTGATTTTAATCTGTTCTCTTAAATACCATCATTATATTAAAAATATTACAGTTTCCAGGAGGTGGTTCCAAGATGGCCGAATAGGAACAGCTCCAGTCTACAGCTCCCAGCATGAGCCACGCAGAAGATGGGTGATTTCTGCATTTCCAACTGAGATACCGGGTTCATCTCACAGGGGCTTGTTGGACTGTGGGGGCAGAAGAGTGGGTGCAGCCCACCAAGCATGAGCCAAAGCAGGGCAAGGCATTGCCTCAGCCGGGAAGCACAAGGGGTCAAGGAATTGCTGTTCCTAGCCAAGGGAAGTGGTGACGGACGGCACCTGAAAAATCAGGTCACTCCCACCCTAATACTGCGCTTTTCCATGGTCTTAGCAAACAGCATGCCAGGAGATTATATCCCGCACCTGGCTTGGAGGGTCTCAGGCCCTCGGAGCCTCCCTCATTGCTAGCACGGCAGGCTGAGATCGCACTGCAAGGCAGCAGCAAGGCTGGGGAAGGGGTGTCCGCCATTGCTGAGACAAAGCAGCTAAGAAGCTAGAACTGGGTGGAGCCCACCGCAGTTCAAGAAGGCCTGCCTGCCTCTATAGACTCCACCTCTGGGAGTAGGGCATAGCTGAACAAATGGCAGCAGAAACCTCTGCAGACTTAACTGTCCCTGTCTCACAGCTTTGAAGAGAGTAGTGGCTCTCCCAGCACAGAGTTTGAGATCTGAGAACGGAGAGATTGCCTCCTCAAGTGGGTCCCTGACCCCAGAGTAGCCTAACTGGGAGGCACCCTCCAGTAGGGGCAGACTGACACCTCACACGGCCGGGTACCCCTCTGAGATAAAGCTTCCAGAGGAACAATCAGGCAGCAACATTTGCTGTTCAGCAATATTCACTGTTCTGCATCCTCTGCTGCTGATATCCAGGCAAACAGGATCTGTAGTGGACCTCCAGCAAACTCCAACAGACTTGTAGCTGAGGGTCCTGACTGTTAGAAGGAAAACTAACAAGCAGAAAGGACATCCACACCAAAACCCCATCTGTACATCAGCATCATCAAAGACCAAACGTAGATAAAACCACAAAGATGGAGAAAAAACAGAGCAGAAAACCTGAAAATTCTAAAAATCAGAGCACTTCTCCCCCTTCAAAGGAACACAACTCCTTGCCAGCAGTGAAACAAAGCTGGATGGAGAATGATTTTGACGAGTTGAAAGAAGGCTTCAGATGATCAAACTTCTCTGACCTAAAGGAGGAAGTTCGAACCCATTGCACAGAAGCTAAAAACATTGAAAAAAAGATTAGACGAATGACTAACTAGAATAACCAGTGTAGAGAAGTCCTTAAATGACCTTATGGAGCTGACACCATGGCAAGAGAACTACGTGACTCATGCACAAGCTTCAGTAGCCGATTCAATTAACTGGAAGAAAGGGTATCAGTGATCGAAGATCAAATGAATGAAATGAAGTGAGAAGAGAAGTTTAGAGAAAAAAGAGCAAAAAGAAATGAGCAAAGCCTCCGAGAAATATGGAACTATGTGAAAAGACCAAATCTACATCTGATTGGTGTATGTGAAAGTGACGGGGAGAATGGAACCAAGTTGGAAAACACTCTGCAGGATATTATCCAGGAGAACTTCCCCAACCTAGCAAGGCAGGCCAACATTCAAATTCAGGAAATACAGAGAATGCCACAAAGATACTCCTTGAGAAGGGCAACTCCAAGACACATAATTGTCAGATTCCCCAAAGTTGAAATGAAGGAAAAAATGTTAAGGGCAGCCAGAGAGAAAGGTTGGGTTACCCACAAAAGGAAGCCCATCACACTAACAGCGGATCTGTCAGCAGAAATTCTACAAGCCAGAAGAGAGTATGGGCCAATATTCAACATTCTTAAAGAAAAGAATTTTCAACCCAGAATTTCATACCCAGCCAAACTAATCTTCATAAATGAAGGAGAAATAAAATCCTTTACAGACGAGCAAATGCTGAGAGAGCTTGTCACCATCAGGCCTGCCATATAAGAGCTCCTGAAGGAAGCACTACATATGGAAAGGAACAACCGGTACCAACCACCGCAAAAACATGCCAAATTGTAAAGACCATTGATGTTAAGAAGAAACTGCATCAACTAATGAGCAAAATAACCAGATAACATCATAATGACAGGATCAAATTCTCACATAACAATATTAATCTTAAGTGTAAATGGGCTAAATGCTCCAATTAAAAGACACAGACTGACAAATTGGATAAAGAGTCAAGACCCATCAGTTTGCTGTATTCAGGAGACCCATCTTACATGCAGAGACACACAGTGGCTCAAAATAAAGGGATGGAGGAAGATGTACCAAGCAAATGGAAAACAATAAAAGGCAGGTATTGCAATCCCAGTCTCTGATAAAACAGACTTTAAACCAACAAAGATCAAAAGAGACAAAGAAGGCCATTACATAATGGTAAAGGTATCAATTCAACAAGAAGAACTAACTATCCTAAATATATATGCACCCAATACAGGAGTACCCAGATTCATAAAGCAAGTCCTTAGAGACTTACAAAGAGACTTAGACTCCCACACAATAATAATGGGAGACTTTAATACCCCGCTATCAACATTACACAGATTAATGACACAGAAAGTTAACAAGGATATCCAGGAAGTTAACTCAGCTCTGCACCAAGCAGACCTAATAGACATCTACAGAACTCTCCATCTCAAATCAACAGAATGTACATTCTTCTCAATACCATATCACACTTATTCCAAAATTGACCACATAGTTGGAAGTAAACCACTCCTCAGCAAACGTAAAAGAACAGAAATTATAACAAACTGTCTCTCAGACCACAGTGCAATCAAATTAAAACTCAGGATTAAGAAACTCAAAACCTCTCAACTACATGCAAACTAAACAACCTACTCCTGAGGGACTACTGGGTACATAACAAAATGAAGGCAGAAATAAAGATGTTCTTTGAAACGATGAGAACAAAGATACAACATACCAGAATCACTGGGATAAAGCAGTGTGTAGAGGGAAATGTATAGCACTAAATGCCCACAAGGGAAAGCAGGAAAGATCTAAAATTGACACACTAACATCACAAAAGAACTAGAGAAGCAAGAGCAAACACATTGAAAAGCTAGCAGAAGGCAAGAAATGACAAAGATCAGAGCAGAACTGAAGCAGATACAGACAGAAAAAACGCTTCAAAAAATCAATGAATCCAGGAGCTGGTTTTTTGAAAAGATAAACAAAATTGATAGACTGCTCGCAAGACTAATAAAGAAGAAAAGACAGAAGAATCAAATAGATGAAATAAAACATGATAAAGAGGGTATCACCACCGACCCCACAGAAATACAAACTACCATCAGAGAATACTATTAACACCTCTATGCAAATAAACCAGAAAATCTAGAAGAAATGGATAAATTCCTGGACACATACACCCTCCCAAGGCTAAACCAGGAAGAAGTTGAATCCCTGAAGATATGAATAACTCTGAAATTACGGCAATAATTAATAGCCTACCAACCAAAAAAAGTCCAGGACCAGACGGATTCACAGCTGAATTCTACCAGAGGTACAAGAAGGAGCTGGTACCATTCCTTCTGAAACTATTCCAATTAATAGAAAAAGAGGGAATCCTCCCTAACTCATTTTATGAGGCCAGCATCATCCTGATACCAAAGCCTGGCAGAGACACAACAAAAAAAGAGAATTTTAGACCAATATCCCTGAGGAACATTGATGCAAAAATCCTCAATAAAATACTGGCAAACCGAATCCAGCAGCACATGAAAAAGCTTATGTACCATGATAAACTGGCCTTCATCCCTGGGATGCAAGGCTGGTTCAACAAACACAAATCAATAAGTGTAATCCATCATATAAACATAACCAAAGACAAAAACCACATGGTTATCTCAATAGATGCAGAAAAAGCCTTTGACAAAATTCAACAGCCCTTCATGCTAAAAGCTCTCAATAAACTAGGTATTGATGGGATGTATCTCAAAATAATAAGAGCTATTTATGACAGACCCACAGCCAATATCATACTGAATGGGCAAAAACTGGAAGCATTCCCTTTGAAAACTGGCACAAGACAGGCATGCCCTCTCTCACCACTCCTGTTCAACGTAGTGTTGGAAGTTCTGGCCAGGGCAATCAGGCAGGAGATAGAAATAAAGGAAAATTAGGAAAAGAGAAAGTCAAATTGTCCCTGTTTGCAGATGACATGATTGTATATTTAGAAAACCCCATCATCTCAGCCCAAAATCTCCTTAAGTTGATAAGCAACTTCAACAAAGTTTCAGGATACAAAATCAAGGTGCAAAAATCACAAGCATTCTTATACACCAATAACAGACAAACAGAGAGCCAAATCATGAGTGAACTCCCATTCACAATTGCTTCAAAGAGAATAAAATACCTAGGAATCCAACTTACAAGGGATGTGAAGGACCTTTTCAAGGAGAACTACAAACCACTGCTCAATGTAATAAAAGAGGACAAAAACAAATGGAAGAGCATTCCATGCTCATGGATAGGAAGAATCAGTATCATGAAAATGGCCATACTGCCCAAGGTAATTTATAGATTCAATGCCATCCCCATTAAGCTACCAATGACTTTCTTCACAGAATTGGAAAAAATTACTTTAAAGTTCATATGGAAGCAAAAAAGAGCCCGCATTGCCAAGACAATCCTAAGCCAAAAGAACAAAGCTGGAGGCATCACGCTACCTGACTTCAAACTGTACTGCAAAGCTACAGTAACCAAAACAGCATGGTACTGGTACCAAAACAGAGACATAGACCAATGGAACAGAACAGAGCCCTCAGAAATAATACCACACATCTACAACCATCTGATCTTTGACAAACCTGAGAAAAACAAGAAACGGGGAAAGGATTCCCTATTTAATAAATGGTGCTGGGAAAAATGGCTAGCCATATGTAGAAAGCTGAAACTGGATCCCTTCCTTACACCTTATATGAAAATTAATTCAAGATAGATTAGAGACTTAAATGTTAGACCTCAAACCATCAAAACCCTAGAAGAAAACCTAGGCAATACTATTCAGGAATTCAGGACATAGGCATGGGCAAAGACTTCATGTCTAAAACTCCAAAAGCAATGGCAACAAAAGCCAAAATTGACAAAAGGGATCTAATTAAACTAAAGAGCTTCTGCACAGCAAAACTACCACCAGAGTGAACAGGCAACCTACAGAATGGATGAAAATTTTTGCAATCTACTCATCTGACAAAGGGCTAATACCCAGAATCTACAAAGAACTCAAACAAGTTTACAAGAAAGAAAACAACCCCATCAAAAAGTAGGCAAAGGATATGAACAGACAATTCTCAAAAGAAGACATTGATGCAGCCAACAGACACATGAAAAAATGCTCATCATCACTGCCCATCAGAGAAATGCAAATCAAAACCACAATGAGATACTATCTCACACCAGTTAGAATGGTGATCAGTAAAAAGTCAGTCAGGAAACAACAGGTGCTGGAGAGGATGTGGAGAAATAGGAACACTTTTACACTGTTGGTGGGACTGTAAACTAGTTCAACCATTGTGGAAGACAGTGTGGCAATTCCTCAAGGATCTAGAACTAGAAATACCATTTGACCCAGCCATCCCACTACTGGGAATATACCCAAAGGATTATAAGTCATGCTGCTATAAAGACACATGCACAAGTATGTTTATGCGGCACTATTCACAACAGCAAAGACTTGGAACTGACCCAAATGTCCATCAATGACAGACTGGATTAAGAAAATGTAGCACATATACATCATGGAATACTATGCAACCATAAAAAAGGATGAGTCCATGTCCTTTGCAGGGACATGGATGAAGCTGGAAACCATCATTCTCAGCAAACTATCACCAGGACAAAAAAACAAACACCGCATGTTCTCACTCATAGGTGGGAATTGAACAATGAGATCACTTGGACACAGGAAGGGAAACATCACACACTGATGCCTGTCATGTGGTGGGGGGATAGGGGAGGGATAGCATTAGGAGATAAACCTAATGTAAATGACGAGTTAATGGGTGCAACACACCAACATGGCACAGGGATACATATGTAACAAACCTGCATGTTGTGCACATGTACCCTAGAACTTAAAGTGTAATAAAAAAATTACAGTTTCCAACTATTTTTAATCTGACTATAAAAACGTTTATTTATTTTTGTTACCACTTCAGTCTGTTTAGTTGTTCTAGACTAAGTGACACTGAAATATAGTGACATTTGCCACAAATTTGAGATGCAGGGGATGATGAATTTTAGACAAAAAAAAAAAAAAAAGAATTGAAATTACACCCTCCTCTACAAAATATTGTAGTAAGATAGACATTTTCTTTGGCTTTTATAATTATTTACTTCTTCCACGGTATAAAAGGAAAAGTTGACTCTGTAGCCATTGTGGATATAAGACATGATTCACACTGATGTCACTATTCAGTTGATTTTTTTTAAAAAATATAATTAGTTACCTAAAGTTAGTTACCTGTGGAGTAAATGAATGGATCAGGAGGCACCAAAAAAAAGAATTGAAAGCAGACATTCTGGCAGTATTAAGAAATAGTTTGTTAGTGTCACAATCTGCCAGGAAGAAAAGGAGACCACACTTGATCGTAAATTACATCCTACACATTAATTTGCACTCATTATAGTGGCATATAAGTCCAAGACTCTCTTGATCTGAATAAATGAAACAATGATATCTCACCACTTAGTATTGTTTGATGATAATTGTTGCATTCCAATGAGAGTAAAAGTAAAGCCTTTGTAATTTTCCTAGGTAAGGCAAGGCAAACGGAATCAACAACATCTGCGATTTACTTCATTTATGTGCGGCTTGTTAGGGAGAGAAGGAATAATGCTGGCAGCACTCTGCAATTTTCATCTCTGCTGCAAAAGGGCACAATGATTTTTCACTTTACAAAAATAGTTACTATTAGTCCTGTCATACAAAACCATTTAACGCAGTTGATTTGGTATTGTATCACTAAAAATTCAAATGAAATAACTGTATTCTCATGCCAGAATCAGACTGCATTGTGAATAGTTTTTTCTAGCTTGTATTCTCTTGTACTCATTAAAGAAGGATGAGAAAAGGAATTATGCACACACACACACACACACACACACACACAACAAACACTTCTAAATAATTCAGCTAGCTAAAATTCTTCTGTTTGCCAGCAAACAAGCAATGCTAATACTTACATACTCTATTTTCTCTGCTTTGCTTCATCAGATAAAACCAAACTGGACACTAGGAGATATATTTTATGTGAACAGCACAGGGAATTAGCTCTGCAGTTTCCAGGGACAACAGTAAAATTTGTGTGCTAGATTGCATTCATGTTATTTAAAGTAAGTCAGATATTTCAAAGCTGATTTAAGGAAACTGAAAATATTTCTTAAGTGATTAAAACAGGGTAGGATATTGTTTGCATCATTTCAAAATCATCTATTGTTAGGATTTTTATTTTACAGATTTTTAAAATTTGTATTATAAAATTTAAAATAACTGTAGCAAATACTATAGTGATATGGGCAATGGGACAAATAATTTTTCATTTATGGTATCAATGACATTAGAAGGAACTAAGTGCTAACAACATAAAAACATTTTTTAATAATTTGAGGTTTAGAAGACATTTTAGTGTGCCTCTAAAAAACATTATGATATTTTTAAAATGTAAATCTAAAACTGAATGCCTATTTTGAAGGAAATAAAAGGAGCTAAGATAAATTAATTGCCTATTAGGCACTAGGATATTTTTCAATAGCGAGGTGTTGTATGATATAGAAATATTTCCGTCATTTTCAATTGATAAATTAAGTTCATTTACCACTTAAGTGGTAAGTGCTTAGCATATTGTGAGCTGTGACAGGCTTGGGCCTGCTCTGTCCTCAAAGTACTTGTTCAGTGAAAGCCCTATCCTGCCTTTCCTCCTTTGGAATCTAATGAATAATTTAATGAATGCTCTCTTTTCACCAAAACACTCTTAACTAAAGAATGGAAGTGCAATGCAGGCAATTATTATAAATTACAAGAAAATAATCACTGTAAATAAATAAAGGGTTTAACACAGTGAGCAAGATTTAAAGACTTGGCAATGAGGATTAAGAATCATAAAGAAACAATGAATTGTGGAATACTACATATTATACTTCAAAAACTACAATTCAGCTTTTGGGGGTAAGGAAGGAGCAAGAGAGGAAAGAAGAGAGTGAGGGAAAAAACAAGACAGAGTGAGAGCGAGAGCGAGAGTGAGCGAGCGAGCGAGCGAGAGAGGGAGAGAGATCGTCACTATCCTGTAAGCCAAGTTGAAGTATCGTAACTGTGATCCATATGTCAATCAATAATTATCTCCTCAGATCCAATAACACACTTGAGTTGCAATAATTCTGGTCTGTCTTTATAGCGAAACATTCAATCTAGTTATGAAGCATTGTCTTTTAAATCCCCATATCTCCCATATATAATGTCTTTGACCCTAGCAAAACCATGCAAATGTGTTATTCAACTGCTACTGCTGCTGCCAAAAAAATAATAATAATAATAATAAATAATAATAATAATAATAAGTCCACCCAAGATATGATATTCCACATTATGTTTCTGGTGGGATATTAAATGGCATTAACAACCACACAGGTCATGAGTTGAAAGTTAATATAGTCTGCACTGAAGTTAAAATAGACATTGTTTTCTTCCAAACACACGTGCACATGCACACACACACACCATATATATAATAGAGAATGGTTCAGATCTAAATTTCTGGATTGCAGGTAAAATTCCTTAGCAACATGAAATCTATTTTCTTGTTGTAAAAAGACCACTGGAAAACATTTGCTTGTTTTGTTCAATTTACAGAAATTATGCATTTTGTAACTGACCATGTAGTCATACAGCTTTAGATAATCTTTAGGTCTTTTCTAGTTGACAACATGTATTTTTCTGTAGCAATTGCTACATTACCTGTTACAGCTTTGCATCTCTTTTCATTTTGTTTTAGTTTAAAAAAACAATTTGTACTCCCACCCTCCACTCTTTAATAAGTTCTTTTGGAAATGAGGCAGATAAAAATACATGAATTTTAGAAATACTTTTTCCAAAAGTATTCAAGTTTATAGAATAAATTTTGGTAATCTGAATACTACATACTGAATGCCACATAGAATATCATATTAATGATCACAAATAATTATGTGACCCTAGGCTGAATATTGTGCCATTGCCAATCAAACCCTAGTTTGAGTACACCAAAATCCATTTTTACTAGAGATTTGTAATTTAATCATCACCCTGACCTCAAATCAACAGCAAAATACACTAATAAACCCACAGAACTGTGGTTAGCATAGAGGGAAACCTGAGGATGAAGAGAAGAAAGAACATTTTGCCTGTCATCTCTCTGCTTGGAATCTCCTCTGTTTAAAGATACAGTGCTCCAATACATAGATAATATAAAAACTTCTGCTACAGTCCGGAGAAACTCATATTTTGAAAGTAAAGACTAATTTATATAGAAATATTCTATATTTTATGAGAATCTAGAATATTGAAGGATTGATAAAATATAACAAATAAATCACATTGATATGAGCTGTAAATAAAGTATCACTTAGATTTTACCTAAATAAACAGATTATCAAAAATATTTGACAAGGTAACAAAAATATGAAGTATGTTGCTGTACAGAACATCTCTAAATAAAACTTAGAGACTGAGATAAACAGCTAAAAAGTAAATGGGTAGATTTTAGAAAAATGTGGACAAACATTCCCTCAGAATGTATAATGTGTATATTTTATTTCAAAATGAATATTGGTATTTTTAATATACAGAAAAATACTATTTGATACCTTCTACTGAGAATATGACTCATTTAAGTTGTAGTTAAATGATAATTAGCTTGACTCTAATATCTCAAATAATCAGTTTTGTGCATATTTAATATAAATTAAATAAATGAATAGTATCTGCATGATGCACATATACCTAATGAGCAAAATTTATGTTACTATTATATTAGAAGAAACGAATGCAATGATTCTAGAATATTGGACTACTTATTCATTTAACAAAACTTTATCTGTAACCTATTCCCATTATATATATTACATACATTGTGTTGGATTTCAACTCCTATTACTAAACAAACTTCTTTCATTTTAAGCTCCTCCCTGTGTTAAAGACATTGGAAGATTCAAAACTGCTTCTCTCAGATTTCCTTGGTTTCACATACTATTTTAGATTTCAAGAATGAGAGGTACTTACATAATACATGGAAGATGAAAGAGAAAGAGAAGCCAACATTCTTGAGTATGCCATGTTGGCCTCAACCACACTGCCTTCCTCTCCACCAGCCTGATCTGACTAATAACAATGCTAAGTGTCTTAGAGACTGAGAAGAGTTGAGCTGTATGGTACCAATTAATCAGCTGTAAACAGACTGATTGCATTAAATCAGAAGTTGAACGTGTTTTTCTACATTAGAATAACCCAAGTTTGGGGGTATGAACTTGCCTTTCCTGATTTCAATGCTTCTGCCTGCATTACCATCCATGGTCCTCTTGAAAGCCATATATACATCCTGATTTTCCAAATATCATTGATTTTGACCGGAAAGATAATGGATTTGAAGCCAATGAGATTGATTTTTTCCTATATTTCTCATCACCCAGAAGCAGATGGCCTGAGAAAATAATAGAATGTCCTGTCAAAAGCTCAGTGGTGGTGCTGCTGCTGCCACAACACATTACATTTTTGGACCGCTCTCCTACTAAATTCAGTCTATTCTTTGAAACAGTAGTTCACATATTATACAGCATTGTTACTCTGGTAAGCAAGATCGGTGAGTCCAGGCATGAAGAAGGAGAGTTGAAGTTCATCCCTCTATTACCTCTAATGACCCAGTTGTGAAATATTTTCTTCCTGTCCCCATACTTTGGACTTTTCTAGCTTATGGAAATTAGTTTCCAAGGGGAGAACGCTTTAAACAAGACAGAGTAATTGTCTCATTGAACTGTAAGTTGGAGCTCCAAACTGATCACTAAATCAGCTGGAGAAAAGTGAGGTGACTCTTGCGGCTGAGGTGATAGATCCCAATGACTAAAGGGAATCATCGTTGTTGTTCACAATGAGGGCAGGCGATAATGTATCTATAATCAAGAGAAATCTCCAGGTGCCTCTAAGGCTTTCTACATCTAGTATTAATAGGGAACCATTTTTTTAAAAAAAATATTATTTCACTGTACTACCATAAGTCTTTCAACAGCAAAACCTTATATCTAGCTACCAGGTGGAAAGCCACATTTTCTGGTGGCAAAGCAATCTTTGAATGTACGAAGACTATAGTCCCATGACAAGAAATAAGAACTGTAGTAATTTCCTGTATCTTTTTAAAAATTGCTCTTAATTCATATGTGATATATGTGTGTATATATAATACTAACCAAATTTTATCCCCTTTACTGTATAATTTAATATAAGTTATGTTGATGGATTATCTAGGTTGGCCTGATATAATCTTAAAGGTACTTAGAATAGGGATGCAGGATGGGTCAGAGTCATGGAGAAGGGAATGTGATGCTGTAGCCAAAACTGGAATGATGAAATCTGAAGAGAGAGGAAGGAGCCACGAGCAAAAAACTTGGGTGGCCTCTAGAGGCTACAAAAGGCAAGGCAATAGATTCTTCCCTACAGCCTCCAGAAGGATCCAGCCCTTGAAAACACCTTGATTTTAGTCTAGTGAAACTGATGTTAGACTTCTGGCCTCCAGAACTGTAAGGGAGTGAATTTGTGTTGTGTAAAGCCAGCAAGATTATGGTAATTTCCTACATCAGACGTAAGAAACCAACACATTTATGTTTCAAGTAGGTATTTTATGTTAACTATGTATATTTTGCTTTGTTGATTCAGTACAAAGCTCTTCAATAGTAAAGACAAATACATCAGTTTTTGAAATAATACCTAAAAAAAAACTTACTGTGAAACTCTACCTAATTGTTCGTCACAATTATAAAGGCTGAATAGTATTCAATTTTAAAACCACAGGTCTTAGTTATCACTGAGATTAAGATATATTATTGTGCTAATATGAAGGTCAAAATGAAAATATTCATCCCCCTACACACAAAAAACTAAAAGCATATAACAGAAATATAAGTTTAAAAATATGAACAAGTGGGCCCTTCAACAACAGTAATACAAATAAAATACCTAAAGTAATGTTTAAAAATAGATATATGGCAATTAAAGAAATGAAAGAGAATCTTGTAGTGGAACGCAAAATAATTTTTTACATAGTAAAAACAGAATATGATCATCTTGCCACAAAACTGTAATAAACTGGAAAGCTGCACCAAATAAAAATCATTCAAGCAAAAGCAGAGACATGTATTCAAATTGCATGAAGAATGATGGTGAAGCATCCACTTTTTTCAATACTCTTCTATACAATAGAAGTACAGCATTCTTTGTCTTTAGAAATTGTCACTTATTAAATACAAATGAAATGTATCTATTTTTAAAGATCCTTGACGCTCTCCTTTGCTTTTCATCAGGAAACATCATAGAATTATAACTTTTAGTCTTACTGAGCGTGTTTTGATGTGAACCATTCATCATTTATGATGCTATCACAGCTTGAACAAGATTTTGTATTTGAAAACTTGACAGAAATATTTTTTGGCTAAAAAAAAAAGTTTGTTGAATTTGGAAGAATAAAACTACAATATTTTTAACAATTCCTACTGCATATGCAAATTTCTATAACATCCAGAAATGCATTAGCAGTTGGTGTAATGTTCTTTTTGGCATAATATTAACTTTTATTGTTTCCTTTAAATGCAAATATATACACAAATGCATACATACTTGTGTGTATATATACTCACATATGTATACATTCATACATACATGTGTATGTAATTATCCATAGTTTCTTATCATTAATCATGTAGTAATAATCATAGGTGCTGTGACTGTTTTTGAGTTACACGTCTAAGAAGTGAGGCTACGAGAAAAAGGTACCTGAGGCAAAGAATGGCATGAACCAACGTGGTGAGGTGTGTTGATTGTGCTACCTACTGCTTTAAAGAGGCCTGGAGAGACAAGGAGTGCTCCCAGGCATTCTGTTAGTTTGACATTATAGGATATAGGTGCTAATGTGGAAGAATAAAACTGTCTCTTGGAGGAGTCTACCAGAGATAGAAAATAAAGGGTGTGTAATTGACCATCTACCCCCCACCTTTGAGTTTGTGTTGGTTAAGTTTATCCCTCCAGGCAGGTCACTGACATTGCTTGCTCATCATCAGTGTTCCATCTGAAAGTGGAAAGCAGTCTAATGATGAGTGCTGATCTTCACAGAAGCAACAGGCAATACAGCACACCTGACAAGGTGTACCAGGTTTCTCCCCAATATATGACTTTTCTCAATTGTATAAATAAAATATGTAAATCGACACTATTTCTTTGGTGAATATTTTCCCAATGAGAATCTCTTAAAATTGTGCAGAAATAATATCAACTTTTTAAATCAGAGTGAAATAATTCTTTCTCTAAATATTTTTTCATTTGTATTAAAATAATGATCAGTTTAATCATAGTAAATAATATTCAAGTCAATATCATTTTATATTTGTGTTCAATTGTATAAATTCTGATTGAAAAACATTGAATAATATAAACGTGAATCAAAAAAGCAAATTTTAAACTTTAATAAAATATTTTGCTTTCAGGATGAAATTTTATACATGTTTTGATCTCACTAGTCTATTTCTCTCCTTTGTGTTTGTATATATATTAACAAATTTTGCTTTAAGGATGAAATTTTATAAATGTTTTGTTCTCACTATTCTTTCTGTCTCGTGTATGTTTATTAATTCATAAAATGAATTAACATATGTATATAATAACTACAAATTTAACAAAAATTTTAAAAACTTGTACGGTGCCATTCTTAATCTCTTTCAAATATTTAAAATATTGCAGTGCTCATACCACTGAATTGAAAAATAAAATAAAATGTCTATGTCTCTTTGGTGATTTTTATTTACTTTAATGTAATAGAAAGAACATTATCCTGGGAATTAGAGTAGATCAATATTTGCCCCCACTCTTCCTCTTAAACAGATGTTTCATTTAATGTCTTAAGAGTCACAGGTCTCTTAATTTCTCAAAGAAAGATGACTCAGTATGAAATAAGTAATTTCTAACTTTCTTCCCTACCTCAAGATTTTATTCAATCTAATATTTTATTGTTGATGCAAATTTTAGTATCTATTTATGGTTTAGGTCTAAGACCCTATTTTACTCAACTCAGGCTGCCATAACAAATTACCATACGCTGGGGGACTTATAAAAAACATAAATTTATTTCACACAGTTCTAAAGGCTGAAAATCCTAGATTAGGATTCCAGAATAATTGGGCTCTGGTAAGGGCCCAGTTCCTACCTCGTCCACAGATGGCTGTCTCCTCACATGGTAGCAAAAAAGGAAGAGGTTCTCTGGGCTATCTTTTATAAGGCCACTAATGCCGTTAATGAGGGCTCCATTTCATGACTTAATCACCTCCTCAAAGCCCCATATATCAATACATCATATTAATGGTCAGGATTTCAACAAATAAATATTGAGGGGATGCAAATATTCCATCTCTAATAGCTCCTAGATGAAATTCAGATCAAGGGAGATATGAACTCCTCAGAGGCTGAGTTTATTTCATTACTTAATCCTGATGAAGATGAATTTCACTTTAGACAATAATAGAAAGTATAAAATAAAAAAACATAATAATTCATTTACTAATGACGGGATACATAATGCTAATAAAAAAGTACATTTCTTAATCTGTTTTCCTTTTTCAATATGGCTAACTTTGTTCAAACAAGCATTAGCGGTATATAAACACAGTGTATATTTGTCTTTATAGCTCCAGGATATGTGGTGGGAGAATTATCAGCTATACACAGATTTATCTGATATGATCTGGTCTAGAGATCTAGAAAGTTTTTGGTCACAAATCTCTGTCTATGAAAAAAAGACTCTCCTTTGTTTATGTGGTTATATATTTATATACTGATTATTACTATATAATGTAAATTATCAAATACAAAATATGCATTTTATGAGACCAGAAATCGATTTAGAAATTACATTTATTTTTCACATTTTATTAAATCATCTTTTTTTTTTTTTCAGGTGGGGTTTTTATTTTTTAATTTATTTATTTTTATTATACTTCAAGTTCTAGGGTACATGTGCATAACGTGCAGGTTTGTTACATATGTATACCTGTGCCATGTTGGTGTGCTGCACCCATCAACTCGTCAGCACCCATCAATTCATCATTTATATCATGTATAACTCCCCAATGCAATCCCTCTCCCCCTCCCCCCTCCCCATAATAGGCCCCAGTGTGTGATGTTCCCCTTCTCGAGTCCAAGTGATCTCATTGTTCAGTTCCCACCTATGAGTGAGAACATGCGGTGTTTGGCTTTCTCTTCTTGTGATAGTTTGCTAAGAATGATGGTTTCCAGCTGCATCCATGTCCCTACAAAGGATGCAAACTCATCCTTTTTTATGGCTGCATAGTATTCCATGGTGTATATGTGCCACATTTTCTTAATCCAGTCTGTCATTGATGGACATTTGGGTTGATTCCAAGTCTTTGCTATTGTGAATAGTGCCGCAATAAACATACGTGTGCATGTGTCTTTGTAGTAGAATAATTTATAATCCTTTGGGTATATACCCAGTAGTGGGATGGCTGGGTCATATGGTACATCTAGTTCTAGATCCTTGAGGAATTGCCATACTGTTTTCCATAATGGTTGAACTAGTTTACAATCGCACCAACAGTGTAAAAGTGTTCCTGTTTCTCCACATCCTCTCCAACACCTGTTGTTTCCTGACTTTTTAATGATTGCCGTTCTAACTGGTGTGAGATGGCATCTCATTGTGGTTTTGATTTGCATTTCTCTGATGGCGAGTGATGATGAGCATTTTTTCATGTGTCTGTTGGCTGTATGAATGTCTTCTTTTGAGAAATGTCTCTTCATATCCTTTGCCCACTTTTTGATGGGGTTGTTGGTTTTTTTCTTGTATATTTGTTTGAGTTCTTTGTAGATTCTGGATATTAGCCCTTTGTCAGATGAGTAGATTGCAAAAATTTTCTCCCATTCTGTAGGTTGCCTGTTCACTCTGATGGTAGTTTCTTTTGCTGTGCAGAAGCTCTATAGTTTAATCAGATCCCATTTGTCAATTTTGGCTTTTGCTGCCGTTGCTTTTGGTGTTTTAGACATGAAGTCCTTGCCCATGCCTATGTCCTGAATGGTACTACCTAGATTTTCTTCTAGGGTTTTTATGGTATTAGGTCTAACATTTAAGTCTCTAATCCATCTTGAATTAATCTTCGTATAAGGAGTAAGGAAAGGATCCAGTTTCAGCTTTCTACTTATGGCTAGCCAATTTTCCCAGCACCATTTATTAAATAGGGAATCCTTTCCCCATTTCTTGTTTCTCTCAGGTTTGTCAAAGATCAGATGGCTGTAGATGTGTGGTATTATTTCTGAGGACTCTGTTCTGTTCCCTTGGTCTATAGCTCTGTTTTGGTACCAGTACCATGCTGTTTTGGTTACTGTAGCCTTGTAGTATAGTTTGAAGTCAGGGAGCGTGACGCCTCCAGCTTTGTCCTTTTGACTTAGGATTGTCTTGGCAATGCGGGCTCTTTTTTGGTTTCATATGAACTTTAAAGCAGTTTTTTCCAATTCTGTGAAGAAACTCATTGGTAGCTTGATGGGGATGGCATTGAATCTATAAATAACCTTGGGCAGTATGGCCATTTTCATGATATTGATTCTTCCTATCCATGAGCATGGTATGTTCTTCCATTTGTTTGTGTCCTCTTTGATTTCACTGAGCAGTGGTTTGTAGTTCTCCTTGAAGAGGTCCTTGACATCCCTTGTAAGTTGGATTCCTAGGTATTTTATTCTCTTTGAAGGAATTGTGAATGGAAGTTCATTCCTGATTTGGCTCTCTGCTTGTCTGTTACTGGTGTATAAGAATGCTTGTGATTTTTGCACATTAATATTGCATCCTGAGACTTTGCTGAAGTTGCTTATCAGCTTAAGGAGATTCTGGGCTGAGACAATGAGATTTTCTAAATATACAATCATGTCATCTGCAAACAGGGACAATTTGACTTCTTCTTTTCCTAACTGAATACCCTTGATTTCTTTCTCTTGCCTGATTGCCCTAGCCAGAACTTCCAACACTATGTTGAATAGGAGTGGTGAGAGAGGGCATCCCTGTCTTGTGCCAGTTTTCAAAGGGAATTTTTCCGGTTTTTGCCCTTTCAGTATGATATTAGCTGTGGGTTTGTCATAAATAGCTCTTATTATTTTGAGGTACTTTCCATCAATACCGAATTTATTGAGCGTTTTTAGCATGAAGGGCTGTTGAATTTTGTCAAAAGCCTTTTCTGCATCTATTGAGATAATCATGTGGTTCTTGTCTTTGGTTCTGTTTATATGCTGGATTACGTTTATTGATTTGCGAATGTTGAACCAGCCTTGCATCCCAGGGATGAAGCCCACTTGATCATGGTGGATAAGCTTTTTGATGTGCTGCTGAATCCGGTTTGCCAGTATTTTATTGAGGATTTTTGCATCGATGTTCATCAGGGATATTGGTCTAAAATTCTCTTTTTTTGTTGTGTCTCTGCCAGGCTTTGGTATCAGGATGATGTTGGCCTCATAAAATGAGTTAGGGAGGATTCCCTCTTTTTCTATTGATTGGAATAGTTTCAGAAGGAATGGTACCAGCTCCTCCTTGTACCTCTGGTAGAATTCAGCTGTGAATCCATCTGGTCCTGGACTTTTTTTGGTGAGTAGGCTATTGATTGTTGCCTCAATTTCAGAGCCTGCTATTGGTCTATTCAGGGATTCAACTTCTTCCTCGTTTAGTCTTGGGAGAGTGTAAGTGTCCAGGAAATTATCCATATCTTCTAGATTTTCTAGTTGATTTGTGTAGAGGTGTTTATAGTATTCTCTGCTGGTAGTTTGTATTTCTGTGGGGTCGGTGGTGATATCCCCTTTATCATTTTTTATTGCATCTATTTGATTCCTCTCTCTTTTCTTCTTTATTAGTCTTGCTAGCGGTCTGTCAATTTTATTGATCTTTTCAAAAAACCAACTCCTGGATTCATTGATTTTTTGGAGGGTTTTTTGTGTCTCTATCTCCTTCAGTTCTGCTCTGATCTTAGTTATTTCTTGCCTTCTGCTAGCTTTTGAATGTGTTTGCTCTTGCCTCTCTAGTTCTTTTAATTGTGATGTTAGAGTGTCAATTTTAGATCTTTCCTGCTTTCTCTTGTGGGCATTTAGTGCTATAAATTTCCCTCTACACACTGCTTTAAATGTGTCCCAGAGATTCTGGTATGTTGTATCTTTGTTCTCATTGTTTTCAAAGAACATCTTTATTTCTGCTTTCATTTCGTTATGTACCCAGTAGTCATTCAGGAGCAGGTTGTTCAGTTTCCATGTAGTTGAGCAGTTTTGAGTGAGTTTCTTAGTCCTGAGTTCTAGTTTCATTGCACTGTGGTCTGAGAGACAGTTTGTTATGATTTCTGCTCTTTTACATTGGCTGAGGAGTGCTTCACTTCCAATTATGTGGTCAACATTGGAATAAGTGCGATGTGCTGAGAAGAATGTATATTCTGTTGATTTGGGGTGGAGAGTTCTATAGATGTCTATTAGGTCCACTTGGTGCAGAGATGAGTTCAATTCCTGGATATCCTTGTTAACTTTCTGTCTCATTGATCTGTCTAATGTTGACAGTGGAGTGTTGAAGTCTCCCATTATTATTGTATGGGAGTCTAAGTCTCTTTGTAAGTCTCTAAGGACTTGCTTTATGAATCTGGGTGCTCCTGTATTGGATGCATATATATTTAGGATAGTTAGCTCTTCCTGTTGAATTGATCCCTTTACCATTATGTAATGGCCTTCTTTGTCTCTTTTGATCTTTGATGGTTTAAAGTCTGTTTTATCAGAGACTAGGATTGCAACCCCTGCTTTGTTTTGTTCTCCATTTGCTTGGTAGATCTTCCTCCATCCCTTTATTTTGAGCCTATGTATGTCTCTGCATGTGAGATGGGTCTCCTGAATACAGCAGACTGATGGGTCTTGACTCTTTATCCAGTTTGCCAGTGTGTGTCTTTTAATTGGAGCATTTAGTCCATTAACATTTAAGGTTAATATTGTTATGTGTGAACTTGATCCTGCCATTATGATATTAACTGGTTATTTTGCTCGTTAGTTGATGCAGTTTCTTCCTAGCCTCGATGGTCTTTACATTTTGGCATGTTTTTGCAATGGCTGGTACCGGTTGTTCCTTTCCATGTTTAGGGCCTCCTTCAGGGTCTCTTGTAATGCAGCCCTGGTGGTGACAAAATCTCTAAGCATTTGCTTATCTGTAAAGGATTTTATTTCTCCTCCACTTATGAAACTTAGTTTGGCTGGATATGAAATTCTGGGTTGAAAATTATTTTCTTTAAGAACGTTGAATATTGGCCCCCACTCTCTTCTGGCTTGTAGAGTTTCTGCCGAGAGATCTGCTGTTAGTCTGATGGGCTTCCCTTTGTGGGTAACCCGACCTTTCTCTCTGGCTGCCCTCAAGATTTTTTCCTTCATTTCAACTTTGGTGAATCTGGCAATTACGTGTCTTGGGGTTGCTCTTCTGGAGGAGTATCTTTATGGCGTTCTCTGTATTTCCTGAATTTGAATGTTGGCCTGCCCTACTAGGTTGGGGAAGTTCTCCTGGATGATATCCTGAAGAGTGTTTTCCAACTTGGTTCCATTTTCCCCATCACTTTCAGGCACCCCAATCAGACGTAGATTTGGTCTTTTTACATAATCCCACACTTCTTGCCGGCTTTGTTCATTTCTTTTTCTTCTTTTTTCTTTTGGTTTCTCTTCTCACTTCATTTCATTCATTTGATCCTCAATCGCTGATACTCTTTCTTCCAGTTGATCGAGTCGGTTACTGAAGCTTGTGCATTTGTCACGTATTTCTCGTGTCATGGTTTTCATCTCTGTCATTTCGTTTATGACCTTCTCTGCATTAATTAGTCTAGCTGTCAATTCTTCCACTCTTTTTTCAAGATTTTTAGTTTCTTTGCGCTGGGTACGTAATTCCTCCTTTAGCTCTGAGAAGTTTGATGGACTGAAGCCTTCTTCTCTCATCTCGTCAAAGTCATTCTCTGACCAGCTTTGATCCGTTGCTGGCGATGGGCTGCACTCCTTTGCAGGGGGAGATGCGCTCTTAGTTTTTGAATTTCCCGCTTTTCTACCCTGCTTTTTCCCCCTCTTTGTGGTTTTATCTGTCTCTGGTCTTTGATGATGGTGACGTACTGATGGGGTTTTGGTATGGGTGTCCTTCCTGTTTGATAGTTTTCCTTCTGACAGTCAGGACCCCCAGCTATAGGTCTGTTGGAGATTGCTTGAGGTCCACTCCAGACCCTGTTTGCCTGGGTATCAGCAGCAGAGGTTGCACAAGATAGAATATTGCTGAACAGCGAGTGTACCTGTCTGATTCTTACTTTGGAAGCTTCCTCTCAGGGGTGTACTCCACCCTGTGAGGTGTGGGGTGTCAGACTGCCCCTAGTGGGGGATGTCTCCCAGTTAGGCTACTCAGGGGTCAGGGACCCACTTGAGCAGGCAGTCTGTCCGTTCTCAGATCTCAACCTCCGTGTTGGGAGATCCACTGCTCTCTTCAAAGCTGTCAGACAGAGTCGTTCGCGTCTGCACAGGCCTCTGCTGCTTCCCCTGTTGTTTTTTAGCTGTGCCCTGCCCCCCAGAGGTGGAGTCTACAGAGACAGGCAGGTTTCCTTGAGCTGCTGTGAGCTCCACCCAGTTCGAGCTTCCCAGCGGCTTTGTTTACCTACTTAAGCCTCAGCAATGGCGGGCGCCCCTCCCCCAGCCTTGCTGCTGCCTTGCGGTTAGATCGCCGCAGACTGCTGTGTTAGCAATGAGGGAGGCTCTGTGGGCGTGGGACCCTCCCGGTCAGGTGTGGGATATATTCTACTGGTGTGCCAGTTTGCTTAAAGCGCAGTATTGGGGTGGGAGTTACCCGATTTTCCAGGTGTTGTGTGTCTCAGTTCCCCTGGCTAGGAAAAGGGATTCCCTTCCCCCTTGTGCTTCCCAGGTGAGGTGATGCCTCGCCCTGCTTCAGCTCTCGCTGGTCCGGCTGCAGCAGCTGACCAGCACCGATTGTCCGGCACTCCCTAGTGAGATGACCCCAGTACCTCAGTTGAAAATGCAGAAATCACCGGTCTTCTGTGTCGCTCCCGCTGGGAGTTGGAGACTGGAGCTGTTCCTATTCGGCCATCTTGCTCCGCCCCTAAATCATCTTTACAAAGTCTGGAATGCATATGTCTGATTTTAAAGATCATGGCTCCCAACAAGGTGAGTTGAGCTCCCATATATCTATGCATTCATTCATTCAAATCAGTATTAAATGTTTGAGAACCAGTGGGGAAAGTCATGATAATGAAGAATAGCAATTACACATATTCTTATGTAGTTTACTTACAAGTGAGAAATCATGAAATGCATTTAAAAATAGGTAATATGAATTGTATTATGTTCTTATAAGCATTTCAAGTTATACATCAAATAATATACTTCCTAGAAAAAAAATTCTACTGTGAAAATAACACTGAGGTTTTCTTTCAAATGAAATATACAGGAAAAGCACCTAGCACACGCCAGCACATATGAGCTGTTACATGAACATTAGTCTCCTTTTCTGCATTTGCTGGTTTCTTTCATGGATTCTGTGGATAGGTATAAGGTTGTATCTCTTCTAAAATGAATGCAACTAGAACCATATCTAAAATAAGAAAGGAAAAATGGAGACTGCGCATCTTAGCCCTTACCAATAAGTTGTAGCATTGACTGTGGCTATATTGTTAGGCTTTAAAGATCCTGCAACTGGATTCTGCATGTAAAAGCTTATGTGTTCTCTCTCTCTGGACACCACCGACTGCCACGCAAGAGACTGTTAGGTTAATCCTGTGCTAGACCTTTTCCACAGAGAGAGAAGCTTTACAGGTCGGTAGTTCAGTATTGATCAGTGCAAGTCCTGCTAGTGACCTCAACTATATTCACAGACCCCCAGTTTCAGAGCAGCTTAACAACTATTTCATTTTTGTGTCTTGTCTTCCCTTCTCATCCTATTCCCTAATAGAGGTGACTCACTGGTTCCACTATGATTGAAATACTATGATGCCTAAGGATAATGTTTCCTGTTCCTGCCCATCCCTGATTTTTTCTAGTCTAGAAGCATTTTATCTACTTTTCCCTTTATTTGCTAATAGCATGGCTTGACCTACCGTTTTAGAATTCCACAATTGCCTGACCTTTTTTTGTTTGGGTAAACACTCCCTGAAGGTGACCTGACATCAGCCTATGACACATAGTTTATGTGACTAACTATTATTTTATTCCCCGGACTCATTTCACAAATTGAGTTCCACATTTGTACTAATAACTCTATATGACAGTTCCACTAAACAAATGAACAGAAATATACAGCTTTACATGATCTTAAAACTAGGCAGTTCTTAACCTTACAAGTCTTTCTGAATATGCAGTCATGGACTTTCACTGGATAACCTATTTGACAACCAATTGAACTCCCATCGTGGCTCAGGGGCTTTTAGCCATCTAATTTTCACTCTGATTTAAAAACAGATTCCGCTAAACAAAGACAATAGGAAATGAACCATAATAATCCTGCCTATATGAGAATTTTGCTGTGATTAGTATGTATGTACTTTAGAAAAATATCAGTAGATGTAACAGGCTTTTTGAACAATAGAAATGTATTATTTCTCTCTTGGAGACAATTGTGTCCATGAGGATGATATTTTTATAATAAGGATAGAGTATATAGAAACTGGGACACCAATTTATCTAAGCATTATTTATACCATGGTTTCCAGAATGCCGGGTGGCTCAGTTTTGGTACACATTGAAGTTAAGCAAGATAATCTAACGCACTTTGGGTAAAAAGCTTTCCTGAAGGGCAGATGGTCAGAATTCTCAGAAGGCACAGACCCAGGCGTGCAGGGCACACACTCTTGCAAGCAATAAAGACTCATTGCCAATGAAACCAGCTGTCCCAGCATCTGTGTGTGCTTCCAACGAATACAAAATATGAGGAAATGACAGTGTTGAACTCTCAGTTTCTGTACTTCTGCAGCAAACAATCCTAAAATTATGACTTTAAGCATCTTATTTTTGGTTCCTGCTTTTTAATGCCTGTGACAATAGGACTCAGAAGAGACAAGATATATCCAGAAAATTCTTTAAACCTCTTTTGACCTAAATCTGTAAGACCTATCTAAATTATGAGAGGTTGCCTAGAACCTAGGACGTGCTACAAGATCCCTTTTCTATCCATCGATCATAGCATACTTAACCCAATGCAGTATAGTTCTAATCTCTTGGCTCATCACACCTGAAACAAACCAAAGACTTCTAATGTGGACTCCTGCATATACCCTTGGAAGCCAGAAGCATAGCAGAATACTAAGAGAAATCTGAAACTCATTTAACTTTTAACTCACATCCCCCAGGTTCGTGCTTCCCAAATGGCTAAATTAGCTTCTTGTCTAGGTCTAGCCCTACTTCCCTCTACTTACTCTCACAGGCTATGATGGTTCTGCTTCCTTTAGGAATCCTTACAGTTTAAGAATAGCTCCAATGTCTTCAGGCTGCTTCCTCTGTAGTCTTATATATCCTAAGCTGGCTCATAACTATGTCTCTTTCTGCAGCTGCATCTACACTGTGACCCATTTTTTGTTCCATAACTAGGATTATACTATAGTATAAAACAAGAAGGATTAGAAACTGTAACCAAGCTTAAAAGGTAGAGTGGGAGAGCTGCTTAGAAAAATTCTGCTTTATAAGCTAGAACCAGGCATCTGAATGATATAAAGACAGTGCAATCAAGAAAAATAAGCCAGATATTTGAGAAGATGGATTGGAGGTCAGTAATCAATGATGAGTAACCCTTGACTGTGCAGGAGGAATTCATGCTCTTGATTTCTGATAATTTTTTCATAGAGCAGGAGAGTATAGCATTTGGAATGGGGTTCAGAGACAAGAACTTGGTGATTCGAATTTCAAGTTGAAACAAAACAGAGAGCAGAACTCAAGAAAATGGCAAAAATCCACCTACCTAAAGGAATAAGTTCATTAATTTAGGATTAAACTGGCAAAAAGATAATTTTATGCTGAAGCCCAGAGCGAATGAATAGGAACTACCTCCCAGAAAGGCTACAATAGTGTAGGTTCTATTAAGACAATGTAAGACTGAACTTGTTTTTGATCATCAGTCAGTCCTATCTATAAAAGAAATAGAATGTGGAGATTAGAGGAAGACAAAAACAACAAAATTGACAGGATCTGACAAATTCTTTACCCATTTTGTACTTTCTTCTCACTACTTACTCATGGAGTCCCATCTTTTCAGTACCCTTGTATCCTGCCATCTCATGTACCCAGGCCTACAGATTTAAATCAAAGCCTTTAGGTGAGCTGCAAAAACTCCTGACTTATCAAAATTTATTTGGTCAGACATAGCCTATCAGCTGTCATTATTCTGGACAGTAGTATTTGTTCTGAGTTGCAAGACAGATACGGATGACAGAGCAAGATAGAGAAGAGCCACAGAAAAAACTCGCAGATTCTTGAAAAAAGAGCTTATACACCATTCAGAATATAACATAGTGCATCACTGCATTTATTATAGTGGTTTTTTTTTATTTGTGTTGTGTTTCAAAGTCATGCTTTGATATTGAAACAGCAGTTCGCTCATTCTTTCAATAGATATGCATTGAGCTCAAGTTTTCCAATACTGGATGGCGAGACAACAAAGTTACATGAAACATAGTTATTGTCCATGTATTCGACTTCTGCTGCGTATTTTGTTTGCTTCATCTTCTCTGCATTAGGCTAACTCGTCATTAAGTCAATATGTCATCCTCACTTTTGCATTCTTCAAAATGTTAGGGCAATGCTTTTTGTCTACAATTTTTATTTTTCCATGGGTGAATAAATAAATGAATAGTAAATGATTATAAAGATGATAAATAGATAAACAAGTACCACAAGTAAAAATTATCACTGTCACATAAAATGGGAAAACTTACTTGAAACAAAGTGATAAATATAGATACAGCTTAAGATCTCTAAGTTAAAGGACCAGGCCAAGAGAATAGCTGCATTCAATATTCTCAAGAGTTTTTCCCAGTTACGAGTGATGGCAGTGACAATCCATCTGGAGTGGCCGCTGCGAGGATACCGACTGCAGCAGTTGAGGTGTGGGGCCGTGCGCTCTGCCGAGATTGGTGGAACTGAGAAAAGGCAAGAGCCCCACCCCTTATTGAGTTGGCGGGTCAGGAGCCCTTGCTCCAGGGTGTAGCCGCAGCCTCCCAGCCACAGCTTCAGACCATGGCATCCCTGCGCTCTTGGGGACCCAGGAAGACTCCTGCCCACACAGGCTTGAAAGTGTCTGATCCCTCTCCCTGGCCTCTCCCTGCTCTCAGTGCCTACTCCAGGGGAGAGGAAAGTTGTGGCCAAGCCTGAATACTGTCACAACCTGGCCAGATGTGCACATGCTCAGGGGGTTGCTGATACACCAGCCCCCTGCCAACTCGATCTGCTCAGGCCTTTGGGTGCCAATGAGAGCAGGAGGGGTACCAGAGGTGTGCTGAGGGTGACTGGGCATGGGCCAGCAGGTGCCTCTTTGTGTGAACAGCCTAGGCACCATGGACAACACATTAAAGGAAGACGGGTTCCTAGGCAGGAAGTGGTGAGTCTCCAGTGAAACCCTACCTTCAAGCCAGGGATGGCTTGTAGCCTGGGGTCCAGGCCGCCAGTTCCAGGCAAAGTCAGCAGACCAGAATGAGGACTTCATTAATGACCATTAGGCCAATCGGATGGTCTTTTTCCAGGCCCATCCATGGCTGTCTATGGACCAATCAACATGTACTTCCTCAATTCTGAGGACCTAAAATTCCCAGACTCAGCTAGACTCACACACTGCCTGAGGAAAGGCACTACCCACTTTGGGTCTCCTGAGAGCTGTTCTGTCACTCAATAAAACTCCTCTCTGGCCCACTCACCCTCCTGTTGTCTGCATACCTCATTCTTCTTGGACACCAGCCAAGTACTTGGGTCCCTCTGAATGGCAGAACCGAAAGAGCTGTAACACAATCAGGGTTGAAACATGCCCCACCCCTCTCACCACATTGTGGGTGATGAGAAGAAGAAAAGAGCTGTGGCTTTTTGAGGAGAAAAGACCTATGATCTCCCTGAGTAAGGGGTGTGACACCCTCTTTGGGGCTCTGTAGTTCCTGGCATCTCCAAGCTTCTAGACACCACCATGTTTCTCTCATCTAGATTTAGGTGCCCACAGCGGAGGCTGCTTGCAGTACATCTTATCCAGCCGTAACCTTGCACAGAACCAGCACCTGTATTGGTGCCTGGAGCTGCCAGTGTTGCCACAGCAGCTGGCATACCTGGCTATGTGCAGTGGCCAGACCCTGGGCTCATTCACTCACACATCCCTCACTACTCTGCGCCTGGCTCACCCATGGCACACATAGGATCCGGGCTGGTAGCCCCGAGTGGAGCACAGCCTACAAGGCGGAGTGGGCAGAACAAGCCCAGTGGACCCAAACAAAACAAAACAAAACAACCACCTACAGAAGTTTCTGGCTGGAAAAGCGACACCCTAAATATCCTTTGACACAAGGATTACACTAAACTTTCTATTAGAACAGTATTTCATTTCTCTTAGGCCACCTGGAACGATTTTAAGAATTAGACCTGTGAATTAGTGACCTAGGAATGCTATGTTGTTGTATAATTATTCTACTCACATCAAAATAATGTGTAGGCTTATAGCAGTCAGGATGTTCACACAATTTATATGTATTTTTTTCTTAAATAAAATGTATTTATTGTAATTTTCAGAAAATATTCTCAGCTCCACAAATGTTCATATATCAAATTGTCAATTAATATTATGTTACTACATTTTTCAAAACCATCCATGCAGAGTAGCTTCCTGATTTCTTGTTGGTACTCCAGAATGATTTAGCTATTAGAGTAAATTATAGATGATTTATTTTCAAAGCACTAGAGCTATCCATTTTGAGGGAAAGGCACAGGAATATCATTCCCCCTTTTTTTGTAGTGAGATATTTTCAAAATTAGGATGTATTTGTGTTATTTAACAAATGTTGAATTATATAAGAAGAAAACTCAATGTAACTTTGATGCCTTGATTCTATAGTTGCTTTTATATATCAATCAACTTACCATTTTTAATCTAAATAGAGTTAGAATATTATTAATTAAAAAATGCAAATCAATCCTTCTGCCTGGGAATAATCTCATGACATTTATTTCTCTGGTCAAAATATATTAAGAAAGAAGCATGATGTTGTGATTAAAGCAAAACCCTGGCAACTTTATTCCTGGGGTAAATTCCTACCTCATTACCTTCTAGCCATGTGACATTGTGCAGGGCACTTGACATCTTTGTGCCTGAGTTTCTAAATCTGTTAAATGTGGATAATAGTAGAGTTGTTTTGAGGAATAAATGAGTGTGTGTATATATATTTAATGTATACATACATACGTATATTTAATACATATATACACACGTGTGTGCACACACACACTCCTTGAGTCAGGGAGTACACATATATATATACACACACACACTCATTTAATACACAAACAGGCACACACACATATATATGTGTATATATATGTTTGTGTGTGTGTGTGTGTGTGTGTGTGTATATATATATATATATATATATATATATATATATATATGGCACTGTAAGAAAGTTGAAAATAAATTATTCTGAGTAACATAGACCACAAAGAACCTAAAAAGTAACTTAGGAGTTGTTATAATAAGTAACACAAAATCACATGACAGTGTCACTGAATGTATTAAGCACATATTAGGTGGTCTATATATATATATAAAGTATATATACATGTATATATAATACTGGCACAGAAGTTGAGACATTCTACTAGTAATATATGCAGCTTTTTTCTGAAATGGTTTATGACTAACATAAAAAAAGTTCTATAAAATAAAAAACTATCTTCAATATTCTTATCCATTCTAGATCACATTTTCCTCATGCACAAATAGAGATAATAATGCAATGTACCTTGTAGGGTTATTGTGAAGAATATGTGACATTACACATTTAAAGGCCTGAGCAGACAGCCTGGTTTATGTAAATTTTCAAAATAAAGCCTTTTATTATCTCAGCATGGTTACATAACATGCTATTTTCCTAAACACTTTTCTAAAAATAGAATCAAACTTCTGTAGGACATGAGTTATGCGACTGTCTAGAGCTCAGAATAATCTCTTTTTAAATGGAAATACTAATATCCTTTCTTGCTCTTTTGGGAAACTCTAAATGGGATGTATTTTTTTTTTCTCCATGACTATTGCAGATGTACATCCAAATGCCTTGAATTATCCAGTTGGTTAGTGTATTAGTTTAACTAGTGTCTCTGAGGAAAGGGAAAAAACTGCTATGGATAACATAAACAATAGATTCATGGCAAATCTGTTCAGTACAAAAATATATAGGTCGGGTGTGGTGGCTCATGCCTGTAATCCCACTATTTGGGAGGCCAAGGCGGGTGGATCACCTGAGGTCAGGAGTTCGAGACCAGCCTAGCCAACAAAGTGAAACCCCATTTCTACTAAAAGTAGTAAAATTAACTGGGCGTGATGGTGCATGCCTGTAATCCCAGCTACTTGGGAGACTGAGGCAGGAGAATCACTTAAACCCCAGAGGCAGAGGTTGCAGTGAGCTCATGAGATCATGACGCTACACTCCAGCCTGGACAACAGAGCGAGTCTCCATCTCAAAAAAAAGAAAAAAAAAAAAAAGAACATATATAAAGATATGTACATATCTATTATTATATTCACATTCTGTTCATTCTTGTATTGACTATTTTAACCATAAGAAACATCATACATTTTATATCTTATACAATTACAAACATTTCCCTATGGTTTAAATAGTAAAAGAGTAATTGTATTTACATATTTTGTTTACCTGCACTTCCCCTTCTCAAAATTAAACTGTGTTAAAGGAGAAAATTTTAATTAAATCTATTCAATATTGTGCATTTGAGTATCAGACAACTTATAGATGTCTGATTACTTATATTCCATTTGTGCTAATATCCTATGTATAATATTATTTACTTACCACTCTAGAAAAACCTCCATTGTAAATAAAGGAAAATTAAATATGTCACATTTTATTAAATAATGAAGGAGAGGTGTAGTATATAGAAAAAAATTGGGGGCACTTAATGATTTCTACAATAATGCTGTTCTGCTTATTTCATAGTTTTTTCTGTATTTGGCAATCAGAATTACAAATATACTTTTGTTTCATGCATGGCCAAAATACAAGAAATTACTCATCCTTATCCCTTACGAATAATGCCAATCTTTATCAATAGTCAAATAAACTTTAGTGCTTCAAGCAATACTATAATATTTGACACTTTGGAAAAATGATACACAGTTTTTCTGGATTCTGTAAACTTTTTAAACCCAGCTGGTTTGAGGCATTAGTTAGAATGATCAAAGTTTGTTTAGATCACAATAAAAAAAGTGCTTCTCTATTGTGAATAGTGCCGCAATAAACATACGTGTGCATGTGTCTTTGTAGTAGAATAATTTATAATCCTTTGGGTATATACCCAGTAGTGGGATGGCTGGGTCATATGGTACATCTAGTTCTAGATCCTTGAGGAATTGCCATACTGTTTTCCATAATGGTTGAACTAGTTTACAATCCCACCAACAGTGTAAAAGTGTTCCTGTTTCTCCACATCCTCTCCAGCACCTGTTGTTTCCTGACATTTTAATGATTGCCAGTTCTAACTGGTGTGAGATGGTATCTCATTGTGGTTTTGATTTGCATTTCTCTGATGGCGAGTGATGATGAGCATTTTTTCATGTGTCTGTTGGCTGTATGAATGTCTTCTTTTGAGAAATGTCTGTTCATATCCTTTGCCCACTTTTTGATGGGGTTGTTTGTTTTTTTCTTGTATATTTGTTTGAGTTCTTTGTAGATTCTGGATATTAGCCCTTTGTCAGATGAGTAGATTGCAAAAATTTTCTCCCATTCTGTAGGTTGCCTGTTCACTCTGATGGTAGTTTCTTTTGCTGTGCAGAAGCTCTTTAGTTTAATCAGATCCCATTTGTCAATTTTGGCTGGATTAAGAAAATGTGGCACATATACACCATGGAATACTATGCAGCCATAAAAAAGGATGAGTTTGCGTCCTTTGTAGGGACATGGATGCAGCTGGAAACCATCATTCTTAGCAAACTATCACAAGAACAGAAAACCAAACACTGCATGTTCTCACTCATAGGTGGGAACTGAACAATGAGATCACTTGGACTCGGGAAGGGGAACATCACACACTGGGGCCTATCATGGAGAGGGGGGAGGGGAAGGGATTGCATTGGGGAGTTATACATGATATAAATGATGAATTGATGGGTGCTGATGAGTTGATGGGTGCAGCACACCAACATGGCACAAGTATACATATGTAACAAACCTGCACATTATGCACATGTACCCTAGAACTTAAAATATAATAAAAAGAGATAAATAAATTAAAAAAAAAAAAAACGTGCTTCTCTAGGACCCAGAAAATATAGTTTTTATTCCTGAGAAGACACTAAAATTATCCCAATCCATCTTTATATCCTTGCAAGGTTTTATGGATCTGCATAGCTTCTCCATAAGGTGGACAATATAGACAACAAATTAAAAAACTATAGATCAGCAAGATAAGTAATCTTTCCAAGGTCACACAGGAGTTAAGTAGAAGCCAAGAAATATTAAGCTGTTATAATGAGCTAATTATTGGCAGAAATATTAAACTCTATTTATCATACAAAACAGCATTAATTTACCGCTAATAAACTGGCTAGATTGTGGAGGACTGAACTGACAGCCCAAGTCAATGGATGATAACCTATATATGTAATTGATTAACCAAATTTTGTGTTCATTTAAAGAAAAGGCATTTTGCTAAAAGTATGACATGTATGCTAATAGTGAGAAATCCTACTGTTGGAACCAAACTTCCTCTTTAAACAGATCAAAAAATAATTTTCATTAATGTGAGAGATTTAGATTAGATAAAAAACATTAAAATATTTTCAACATAAAAAAATTCTAAAATGTTTCCACAAAAAAATGCTAGAAAAAGAAAGAGCTTCAGTTTTCCACTAAGTACAAGCACTTTAGAGAAACTTCATTTAATATTTTAAAAAATCTGCTTTACATTGGCTTTGGATACATATAAAGAACTACTGCATAGAAATAAATTAGGTGGGAAAAAAGTTATTATTTCCTTTTATTATAAATTCAGGAGTGATATCATTTTCCAAGAAGAAGGAAAAGATTCTACAATAGCTTGTCCTAAAGTCTGAGATGTGGACCTAATCAGTGAAATTATACCTATAAGAATACAAAGATATTATGAGAGCAAACTCAGGGCCTTTCTCAAAAACCAGGTTGACAATTTGGGAAGTAAGCAAAGAATAAGTGCTTAGAGGTACAAGTTTGAAACAAAAGCATGAAAATGCTAAGGGGAGCCGTGAATCAGCCCTATGGCCAATTCAGAGAAACTATATTGTCAAGAAGCTGTTTTACATAACCAAGTAAAATCATGATTGCATCCAACAGGGACTCCTTTTGTGGTCATTTTGCTTTTTTCTGATGTGGAAGTCAGAAGCTCCAAGAAAAGGCCAGCCACATCCTTATCTAGGACCTGAAAAGTCATCCAAGCTGAAACAAAAAGTAGATTCGGAAAGTGTCTCTCTTTACAAGGGCTTAAACAGAAGTTAGGCAAAGTGACTTTATTTTGCAGGAACTGGCCACATTTCTTCCTCCCACTTTGCAGACAGCTGAATCATTAAATCATGTTTCAAATGTTTACCAGACAACCTACAAGAGGGAGAAAATCACCATGACCCTCTGTATTCAGTATAAAGGATCTTAACAAAACTAATGTTTAAAGTTCTAGAACTAACAGTCTAAATCACCTCTTATTTTCAAAAGAAAAATATGTATCTATGAAAATAGTATGTAATGAAAGAGAATACAAAACATAGCATGAAGAGATATCATACATTTGAATGTTAATTACATATGATTTATTCATTTAAAAATGTGAATTCTAATATATTTTTGCAATTAAAATAATCATTTTTACAGATGGCACCATAGAAAATTTCAAGAACAGATTATGTATATGTATATACATAGTCATGCAAATTTGGTATGTGTACTTGTTGAAGCAAGGGAGACAACAGGAAATGAAAAACCCACAGAGTGAGAGAGTGTTAAAAAGAGATATGGAATTGGATCTGGTCTCGTGTTAGCCAATCTGGGGGAGAATTCAAACAACTAGGAATTAGCTTTTGTTTGAGTGGTCTCAGGAAGGGAAGTGGGGACTTCAGTAATTAGATACTTTAATTTTTTGTAATTTATGGGGCAGGAGAAATGGAGTGTGCTACACCCTAACAGGTTAAAGAAGCAACAGCAGTCACATTTACTGGCAGATGCTCGGGCAGAGGGGTGGTTGGTCTTCTTTGCGGTGCTCACCATGTTCTTGTCTTCATCTGTGTAGAACTGTGATTATGGAGCATTCTTGTTCTTACATGCTCCATCCTGGGCATGGAATGTGCTTGCCTAATCTTACTGTTCTGTGAAATTGTAGATGTTTCAGCAGAGAAACAACACAGCCCAGCGACCCAGGCCAGCTCCCAGGGGAAAGTTGCTGGGGCTGCTTTTTTCTTTCTTAAGAATTACTCCAAGAATAAGAAACTACAGAGAAAGAAGACAGAGAAAAACAATGAGAACAAATTATGGCTATTGAGGGCTCCGAACAGAGATTTATCTCCTAGTTAAGACAAATGGAGTAAAAACAATGATCAAAGTTATAATAAGGAAAAATCATGCTCATGAGGAATCACCAAATCAGCATGAAAAGAGTGTTACACTTACAAACAAAAATTATTTAAAAGTTGCAGCTTCAAGTTTTATTGCAATAGATATTAGAATTTTAAAAAATAAAGACTTGTTTGAATATCTAGTCATATATTTACAAAGGAAGATAATTGTGAAAGGCTTTTATTACCTTCTTTGCAAAAAAACAGAAAAAAGAACTTAGTCACTGAAGTTTAAGAACATTAAATATATCATTTAAAATGTTTTTAAAACTCAAAAATATCTATTTAATATTTGAAATACATAATTAAATCAGGGCACATTTATACTGGCATAGCCAAATTAATGGAATAAAATAGAAAGATTGGCTACAAAATTGAGAAAATACATGTATTTAGTGTAAATGACATTTTAGTAGATGGTAACAGGAGAAATGATATAATAATAATAATACAATTAGTTAAATATTTAGGAAAAATTATAATACATATGATTACTACACATCATTTAAAATAAAATAGAATCCAGGTTAAGATGAGTTATATATAAGGAAGTAAAATGAAAACAGAAGTAAATGCTGGTATATGTGTAGCTGGTGATGCTGCACAGACCTTTCTAGTTGTTAAAAAAGTGGTGGGAACTTGAAAAACATAAATAACTTGATTGAAAAATTTGTGTAAAACTTTTGTACATATATCATATCAAGGAGCACAAAGAAATCGTTTAAAACAAAAAATCATCTGATGAAAAACATTTAAAAATATAATCATAGCGAAAAAAATGCCAGTAATATCCACAGTTAAAGATAAGTGATTTAAAAAAATAATACCTCAAATAAAAAAATGGAAAAAGGCACATCCAACTGGTCCTCTGAAGCAGTAATACAAATGGCATCCAAATACCTGAGAAAAACAACCTCATTACACATAAAGGAACACAAATTAAGTCATCACCACAAGATGATCTGATTGCAGTGGCATAGCACTTACATATAAAGATGAAGTGTACATGGCAATAAACTCTCCTTAGATGAGTATAGCAACAGGTGTTGAATCACTAAATATAGTCACAGACTTTCATCCAAAATTCCCACTTCTCAAAACCTATTTTAAGAAAATAATTAAATGTGTGCACAGAAATGTATGTAGGAAATGGAAAGAACTATTTATAAATGCCAAACATTATAAATTAATAAAATTTCCAATAATAGGTGAATTTGAAAATAAACGCAATACATCAGCATTGTACAGTAATGCAAAATTGTGTTGCATAAAAATATACTTAAATCAGATACATTGTTATTATATAGTTATTTTAAGAAATGACAAAGTGCAAGAGAATGTAAACTTAATGCATAGAAACAACCTATGTGCCAATATATTTGAAATGCAGATATATTTACTTACTTATGGAAAAATGTTTAATGAAATAAAATAAAATATTCTTAGTAGTTTTCAGTGTAGCAAACTTTTAATCAATTTTATTTATTCCAAGGTAAGTCGGCTAGTACATTTGGAATCAAGTTGAGAAAGTGAAGTATGGACTGTCTCTTTAGAATGAAGATAATATAAACAATCTTTTTTCTTATATTTTATGCATAATACTGAATTTAATGTATAACACAATTTTAATAGCAAATATCATAAATCACAGTGTTAAATTATCCTGTTTTTCCTTTGAGAAGAAGTGCATGTATTTTGTATCTTTTTTTGTATATAATTGCAAATTAGTTGCCACCAAAGTAAAAAAAGACATTTCTATTAACTCTATCGTAACAAATCTTCCTAGATTATTTTAAAATCTTGGTCATATCAAAATCAAAGTTGTGACCCCTTTGTAGCCATATACTGCTGTTGTCACAGACAATAACTCTACAGTACTCAAAAACATACAAATTCAAATGTGACACTTGTGGAGTGTGTTTTGGTTTGTTAGTTGTTTATTGGTTTGCTTTTGATTTATTATTGAAATGTTGTTTCTTTACTGGTTTTTAGTCATCTGCCTCTCTCTGGAGTAAAGAAAACATCTTACTTTAGGTTGTGGAATCAGGCTATTCCCATCCCCCTAAGCATCCCCAGCTGATCCTTCAAGGGAGAGGGCTGATGGTTTTTTGCTCAGCTTGCCTGGGCAGCTATTTCTCATCTTATTGCTCTACTACACATTTCTAAAGAGACCACTTGGTATCTACAATACAATTAAGTCTATCTTTCTCTGATGTAATCTTTCCCTTCCCTGCGTATTTTGTGTTTTAGCTTCTGCTGAGTGCTTTATTAACTTCCTGCTGTAAATCTTCTGAAGGCAGAATGGAGATAATCTAAAATCCTTTTACATGGCTATACAATGGGAAAGAAGGGAGTACAAAATTGTCTGTCTGCAGTAGCTGCATAGATTTTTCACCCACTCTTTTTCTCCACAGAAGTTTCCTAACTTCTAAATTTTCTTTTTTTCTTGGAAGAACTTTGGAGCTTTTTCAAAATAATGTATAAAGTCAATACAAAAAACTATAATTTTAAAAGCTGAATAAATATCCTAGTATTTTCCATGTCAGATTCCATAAATTTCTGTTTATTGTATTTTCTGCCTTAACCACTTATTATCAATACAATTTAATTTGAGCAAATCCATAAAAAAAGTATATAATAAGAATACCAGATTTTTAAAAAGAGATTCAATTTCTTGTTCTGGTTCTCTTAGCAATTGTTTCAAGATCATGGGTGTATATCCTAGTACTGTTTGCTTTATTTTCTCATATATAAAATGAGGTTGATGATACCCACCTTAAGGAATTAATATATAAGATTTGATTCATCCATTTTTTGTTCTTTCACTGTTGCTTTGTTTCTATTGTATTCCAATATCCGCATTAGTTCATGGAGAAAGTCCACTTCCAGGAGACTACCAATTTCTTTCTTTTTTAAAAAAAATTTATTTTACTTTAAGTTCTGCAATACAAGTGCAGAATGGGTAGTTTGTTACATAGGAATACATGTGCCATGGTGGTTTGCTGCACCTATCAACCTGTCACCTAGGTTTTAAGGCCCGCATGTATTAGCAACTTGTCCTAATGTTCTCCCTCCCCTCAACCCTACCCCATGACTGGGCCAGGTGTGTATTGTTCCCCTCCCTGTGTCCATGTGTTTTAATTGTTCAAATCCCACTTATGAGTGAGAACATGCAGTGTTTGGTTTTCTGATCCTGTGTTAGTTTGCTGAGAATGATGGCTTCCAGCTTCATCCGCGTTCCTGCAAAGGACATGATCTCATTCCTTTTTATGGCTGCATAGTATTTGATGGTGTGTATGTACCACATTTTCTGTATTCAGTTTATCAGTGGTGGGCATTTGGGTTGGTTCCATATCTTTGTTATTGTAAATAGTGCTGCAATAAAACATACGTGTGCATATGTCTTTATAGTAGAATGATTTATATTCCATTGGGTATATGCCCAGTAATGGGATTGCTGGGTCAAATGGTATTTCTGGTTCTAGGTCCTTGAGGAATTGCCACAATGTCTTCCACAATGGTTGAACTAATTTATATTCCCACCAATGGTGTAAAAGTGTTCCTATTTCTCCACAGTCTTTCCAGCATCTGTTGTTTTTGACTTTTTAATAATCGCCGTTCTGACTTTCATGAGATGGTATCTCATCGTGGTTTTGATTTGCATTTCTCTAATGATAAGTGATATTTAACTTTTTTTCATATGTTTGTTGGCTACATAAATGTCTTCTTCTGAGAAGTGTCTGTTCATATCCTTTAACCACTTTTTGATGGGGTTTTTTTTTCTTGTAAATTTGCTTAAGTTCCTTGTAGATTCTGGATATTAGACCTTGTCACATGGGTAGATGTCAAAAGTTTTCTCCCATTCTGTAGGTTTCCTGTTCATTCTGATTATAGTTTCTTTTGCTGAGCAGAAGCTCTTTAGTGTAATTAGATCCCATTTGCAATTTTGACTCTTGTTGTAACTGCTTTTGGCGTTTTTGTCATGAAGTCTCTGCTCATGCCTATGTCCTAAATGGTATTGCCTATGTTTTCTTCTGGGGGTTTTATGGTTTTGGATTTTACATTTATGTCTTTAATAAATCTTGAGTTGGTTTTTGTATAAGGTGTAAGGAAAGGATCCAGTTTCAGTTTTCTGCATATCATCAGCTGGTTTTCCCAGCACCATTTATAAAATAGGAAATCCTTTCCCCTTTGCTTGTTTTTTTCAGGAGGCAGAAATTTCATAGAGGAGAAATAAAGTGAGAAATTAAAATAAAGGTGGTAAATGTGATTACAGAATTCTTAATAAAGCCACCTTTAGGCTGCCTTTCAAAGGGGTATTAAGAATGTTTCAGGTTACATCAATAGGGTATTCCAGAGACAAGGAAGAAAAGATTCAAAGAAAAATGTAATAAAGGGCATGGTGGTTCAAGGGACTAGTGTGGAGTTCCTTGTGGTAGTTGTTTAGGGACAAGTCAAAAGAGAATATGAAGATAAAACCACAAAGGTGGATATAATCTGTGATGGAGCTGTTATACTAAGCTAGAAAGTGTTAAGTTAAATTTAGGTACTCTGTATCTCAGGAATGAGATTATCAAAACTTTGACAGAATACAAGTCTGAAGGCAATATGCAAAATTGAAATTTCTGGCATTGAATTCAACAGAAAGTTATAATATTTCAAACAAAAAATAATGAGGTCTGGAAGAGAGACATTGAAGCAACAATGGAAAGGCTAAAACAGAGTATATAATTACTTTTATTACAGATGACGGGGATTTTTTTGTTCAACCGTATGTGAAAAGAAAATAATAAAACACTAAAGAAAAATATCTTACAATTTTCTGTTTTAATAGAAAAGGTAGACTGGTCACAGTGGCTCATGCTGTAATCCTAGCACTTTGGGAAGTCAAGGAGGGTGAATCACCTGAGGCCAGGAGATTAAGACCAGCCTGGCAAACATGGTGAAACCGTGTCTCTACTAAAAATACAAAAATTAGCCGGGAGTGGTGGCATGCACCTATAATCCCAGCTACTCAGGAGGCTGAGGCAGGAGAATTGTTTGAACCGGGGAGGTGGACATTGCAGTGGGCCAAGATCGTGCCACTGCACTCCAGTCTGAACAAAAAGAGCAAAACTCCAACTCAAAAGAAAAAAAAAAGATGATAATGCTAATGAAAATCAAGAACACTGGTAGATCAGCATCACACCATATAACCATGTAACAAACCTGAACATGTATAATCAGCCGCTTTGTGATTTGGGTGAGCTATGTTGTGTTAAAGGAATCAAGTGATATTTCCATTTGGATATGTCTAAATTTAGGAGAGAAGTTGAGATAAGGATCGAAGTGACAGGGTCATGGTGTAACTGAGGTTGTACATTAGAAAGAAGTGTTAAGAAAAAAAGATTAATGTGAGATAAAAGAAAGCTGAAGACAGGATTAAGGACTATTAGCAATTAAGAGTGGACAGAAAAGAAGGAACAAGAAAATAGTACATGGACAGTTAATATTTTGACAGAAAAAATTATGAAATATTTGTGTAAATGAGAAAAGAAAGGTTTTAAAACTAAGAGAGGTCAATAGTATCTCAAAACTATTCACACAATATATGAATAAATAATTACATTAGGTGTCTTAGTCCATCTGTGTTGCTACAAAGGAAGACCTAAGACTGGGTAATCTATTTTTTAAGATTGTTTATTTGACTCATCGTTCTGCAGGATATACAAGAAGCATGGTGTCAATATCTGCTTTTGATTGGGGCTCAGGAAGGTTCTACTCATGGTGTAAAGTAATGAGAAGCTGATGTGTACCAATATCACACTGTCAGAGGGCAGAAGCAAGAGTGAGGAAAGGGAGGTGCCAGAATCTTTTAAACAACCAGCTGTCTCTGGTACTAAGAGTGAGAACAAACTCCTTTCCCCACCCTCCCAGAAAGGTAATCTATTCATGAATGATGTACCCGCATGATGCAAACACCTCCCATTAGGTGCCATCTCCAATATTAGGGATCAACTTTCAACATTAGGTTTGGAATGGATCAGCATCCAAACTATACTATATATACATATATTATATATTATCTATCATATATATGTAATAAGCACGACATGATGTTACCTATGAATAATTATTTACCCTTTTTTTCTTAAACCAGATTGATGACATCCCCAAGAAATCCTAAGTTATCAAAGGTGATTTTATTATTTATAAAAAACAAAATATATTTTGTTGAATTCAACAAAAATTATCAGGTTCATGTAGTAGGCAAATGTCTAGTGACCGGGGAATATATCACTTAACAAAAACAATGTTCCTTATGAAATTCCAGTTTAACAAATCAGAAAATAAAAAGGTAAATAAGTATAGAATGTGTCTGGTAAAATGTTAAGAAAAAAATTAAGCAGGTTAAGAAATAGAGGATGGTGTTGCAGGCATATGCTAGTTTAGTTTGTGTGGGCATGAAAGGTTCCACAGTATATCAGCATTTGGGCACAGACCGGTAGGAAGTGATGATATGAACCATGTGGATGCCTGCGAAGGCTGTGAGCAGAGGAGTGATTTCATCTGAAGAGCTTTATAAAAGGATCCTTCTGACTCCTCTGTGATTACTTGATTGTAGGTGGATAGCTAGGGAAGACATTTAAAGACTATTTAGGAACACATTTTAGGAAAATAGTAGTGAGAGATAATGGAATCTTGGTGCACGTTAGGGTTTCTCAATCTAGGTACTCTTGCCATTTTCGAAGGGATAATTTGTTGCTGTGGGAGACTGCCTGCACTTTGCAGGATGTTTAGTGGCACCTCTAACCTCTACCCACTGAATGATAGTAGCCCCCTCATGTTTTGACAAGCAAAAATATCACCAGATATTGTCCAATAATATGACTAGGGAGCAAAATCACCCTCAATTGGGAACGTTGGTTTCTGCAGATAATGGGGGAGTGAAAGAATGTGTAAACAGATATATTTCATGGATAAAGCTGAAAGAAATTTCTTGTGAATTGGATGTACACTGTGAGAGAGATGATGCCAAGGTTTCTGACTTGAACAGCTGGATGATTAAATTGCCATTCCTGAGATCTGGAAGACTAAAAGTGCAGTGGGAATCAATGTATCAGTTTTGGCCTTACTAAATTTGAAAATAGTTAGTTGTAAAAGTACAGCTTAAGGGAGAGCTCAGGCTGTGTATATGAATTTGGTTGCTATATGTATATAGATAGTATTTAAAGCCATAGAATGGATGAGCTCATCTAGGGATTGGGCAGAGATAGAAGACAGGATATATTCAGAGACTGAGCTCTAGGCTCCTACAATGTTGAGAGCTGGGGAAAATGAGGAGGATCTGCAATGCAGAATGAGCTATCAGGTGTGTGCATGTGTGTGCATGCTGATATGTGTGCTTAATTACCTATTTCCTGTTTTATCTCACCTTCATGAGTACAAAAGAATAAAACGTAAAAAAAAAAAACTTACAATGCAGTCTGAATGAGAATATTATTGTCTTATAGAAATTTTTAGTGACAAAATACCAACTTAACTGTGTCTACAGAATATTTTTCTTTTTAGATTAGCAACTCCTTCCTTTGGGGAATTGCCCCCTCTCTCCTCATCAAATCCTGTAATTTGGTACTGGCAATGAACCATAATTCTCATCTCTTTAGCTATAATAAAGATGAGCTAACTCAAAACTTTCTGGGCCCAGGAGTTGCTGGCAGCCATTGTGGAAAATTTCAGTGCATTAAAAAAAAATTCTCTCTATATAAAGGACGTAAATATAGACTGACAGCAGATATCTTGATGGCATCTGATGCTCTGGCCTAGGATCCCTGATGCCAAATATACTTTCAGCCTTCACAAATTTTGTTCTGAGACTAAATATTCATCACATCCTGCCTATTTCAAGTTGGAATTCTCCTACTTGAAACCCAAACCATTCTGCCTAAAATAATAATGCAAAAGAGTAAATAATTTCAAACACCCATCAAAGATGTTTCGGTGTTATGTAGACAAAGCAAGAAGAAAATTTAAATAAGCACGACATGATGTTACCTATGAATAATTATTTGCCTGTTTTTTTCTTACTCCAGGTTGATGATATACCAAAGAAATCCTAAGTTTTCAAAGGTGAATTTTCTTAAACCCCCTAAAAAGTTTCAAAATGTTGATAGTGAGAGGCACTTGGAATTATTTTATTGGTGTCATAAATTCATGTGGAAACAACAAATTCAAATTTTATGTGGATGTGTAAAATTTCCTTACCTAAAAAGACAATTCTAACATTTGAAAAATTAGGATCCATTGCACTGTGACATAAGTTATGGTCATTTGCTTTTATTTAAAAATGGGCCAGGCATGGTGGTTCATGCCTGTAATCTCAGCATTTTGGAGACTGAGATGGCTGGATCATTTGAGCCTAGGAGTTTGAGACCAGCCTGGACAACATGGCAAATCCTCATCTCTACAAAAAATACCAAAATTAGCCCGGCATTTTGGTGCACACCTACAGTGCCAGCTATCAAGAGGCTGAGGTGGGAGGATTGCTTGAGCCTGGGAGGTCAAGGCTGCAGAGAGCCTTGAACACACCATTGCACTCCAGCCTGGGTGACAGAGTGAGACCCTGTTTCAAAAAACTAAAATAAAGTAAAATAAAAATGAAAACGAATTCTAGGCCACCTTACTATTTTCAGCTTTATAGCACAAATTTCGTAATAAATAAAATTTAAGAATAGAGCAGGTTTTCCAAAAATAAAAAATTCTAGGGGTTTTAGAGTTCACTGAAAGGAATCTCTATTTTGAAAGAAATTTATCATTTGTTTATGTTACTGTTATGCTTTTCATCCTGGCCTCTTTCCATTATTGGTGCCAGGATATACTTGATCAAAACATCTACAATTCTCTGATTACTACCTTTATAGTGAGCTCTTTGCTAATATTTATTATATAATTTATTACAAACAATAATTCATAATTTTATAGTTCATCATCTGATGGTGTCTTCATTAAAGACTACATAAGTCTTATGTAGTCTTCATCTTATGTAGTCTTCATTAAAGACTATGTAAGTCTAAATTTGAAAGAAAGTTGCATGCAGCATCTTATGCCTATAGTCCCAGCAATTTGGGAGGCTGAGGTGGGAGGATCACTTGACCCCAGGAGTTTAAGACCATCCTGGACAAGATAGTGAGACCCTTATCTCTACAAAAAATAAAAAATTAATAGTCAGGCATGCTGGTGTGTGCCTGTGGCCCCAACTACTCAGAAGCCGGAGGTGGGAGGATCTCTTAAGCCTAAGAGTCCAAGGCTGCAGTGTGCTAGATCACACCATTGCACCCCAGCCTGGGTGACAGAGCAAGGCCCTGTCTCTTTAAAAGAAAAAGAAAATGCTGAAGAAGACATTTAAGAAGACTTAAAGAAGACTAACACTGTAAGATAGTGAACCATCATTAATTGTTATGCTATAGCATTTTCTTTATCACTCATTATTTTTCATTTTTCTGTTTGAATTGCAGCGTAATGAATCAGAGGGGTTATTCTGCCTCTAACACTTACTTAAGCATCTAATGTCAAAATCTCTCATCTGCAAAGAGAAAACAAAAATATCAACCTCATACTTAAGATTTACAGAGAAGCAAATGAGTGCTTATTTTTTAAAGTGCTAAACTCTAGCCAACTTTGAAAATATTAGGTCTTTATGAGTATCTTACAACATGATAAACATTCAATAAATATTTGCTAATATATGGAATCCCAATTTTACTCCATACACACAGTTATGTCTTACATAGTTAGTAATTATTAGCTAATGTGTGGTTTTTCAGATGACTATATCTATTCTTTGTCTACTGCTGTTTGACAAGAAATATTAGACATAACGCATTTTGCAAGTCCCTTCACCCACCTAGCTCAGTTTCTTCATCTCTGCAGTGCACCTACAGATAAGTTATGGTGAGATAGTCCTTATGAAAACATATGGACAGAATTTAAATATGAACTAAGTTAATATGACCTTTTAAATTTCTAGATAATGGTAGATTTATATGTAACTGTCAGAAATAATTAAAATATTATATACCTTTACTCAGTTACCCACAAAATCTATAGCAGAGTATAACAACAGGATTTTGACATTGTTATAACCAACCAATCTTACTTAGATTTTCCCTAGGTTAAGAGTATTTGTGTGTGTGTGTGTGTGTGTGTGTGTGTATGTGTGTGTGGTGTGTGTGTGTTGTGTTTGTATGTGTATATAGTTCTATACAATTTTATCATATGTGTAAGTTTAATAAATTTGAAGTTTTAGAAACTTCCATAGTCATTTGCATGACTCTTTTCTTATGCTACTCTTCTTTATTTTGTTCTTTTCCTCAGTAGTCATGTTAATCCAGGAAATACTGATCTAAATGATTTGATATTTAATGTAAGAGTAATTCTGAATAACTTGAGGAAAAAGTTTATGATAGGAGATTACTCAACATGTACAGAAATAAGAATGAGACAAGAGGATAAAAAGAAAATAATCCACAGGCTTAAAGTTACCAAAGAAGAAATTATTAAAAATCAGATAGTAAATGTTATCATTACATTAAAAGTCATGAGGTCATGAAGAGAGCATTTTAAAGGGGGAGTTAAACAACACCATTAGAAATACATAGCAAAATGGAATATTTTCAACACCAGGTAGTTGTATATTAATGCGTAACAATGAAATAATTCAATTAGTTTGAATATCTACTTAGTGAATATCTGTCATATAAATCAATCTGCAGTAATGAAGATATATAAAACACATTATTCTCTAGGTACTTATAGTCTAAAAGGAAAAATAAAATACATGCATGCATGTGCAAGAGTGGAAATGAGAAATCTAGACAATATGTAGATAAGGAATCCAGAGGTAAAAGAGAGCAACTAGGTTCAATAATATTCCACAAAAGAGATGGAGGATTAATTAAACTTTGGTATAATAAGTAGGAGATTGCTAGAGAAAAAGTAAAAGATAAAGATAATGAGCCCAAGGTATGGATGAGAAAAAAAAAAAACAAAAAACTGTCATCAAGAAAGCTGGGTTGACTGCAAGCAGGATTTACATTAGGGAGTATGAGAAGATAATGTTTCACTGATAAAGCCTGGATTATATTATAGGATTCTTGAAAACAAGTGAGATCCCAGACTGACACATCAAACTAGGTGAGGTGGCAGGCACACACTTATTTTAATTCTTTCATTCTCTGAGATACTGTGAGTTGGCACTCGCCAGGCATAAATAATGATGTTTTTAATCTATAAAATTCTTTGTCCAATTTTAACCAAAGAACTTTTCATTTTTGCAGTTATATTTTCACAGTATCCCAAACAATCCCTGAACACATAGAATGTGGGTGTAACTGATAAAACTGCGTGTACAGATACGGCTAAATTGCTGTGTAATCAGGGTCTGATTGGGTCTGATTATGAAAGTGCTCCTTAATGAATACAAATGTTTGCTAGACTGTTAAAATTCCTTCTTATATTATTATGTATTCACTATATAATAATTGCAAAGCACTGAAGAACAACTATTCTATTTTTTATAATTTTTATTTTATTTTTGAATGACACACAGTAAATGTATATATTTATGGGGTACACTGTGCTGTTTTGATCCATGTACATATTTTGTAATGATCAAATCAAGATGACCGGGATATTCATCACGTTAAGTATTTCTTATTTCTTTGTAATGCAGACATTCAAAGTTCTCTGTTTTAGTTATTTTTAAATATACATTTCTGTTAACTCTAGTTTCTCTAATATAAAATAAAACACTAGAACTTATTCCTTCTAGGTAACTGTAACATCGTATCATTAATGAATCTCTCCTCTATCTCCTTTCCTCTATACTTCATAGCCTTGGGCAACTATTCTACTGTCAACAGCTATCATTTCAATTTTTAAAGATTCCACATATAAGTAAGATATTGTAGTATTTGTCTTTCTGTGCTTGGTTTAAAAATAAAAAAAACCTGAAGGCATCACAATACCCAACTTCCAACTATACTACAAAAATATAGTAACCAAAAAAGCATGGTACTGGCATAAAAACAGACACATAGACTGATGTATCAGAATAAAATGCCCAGAAATATATCCACACACTTACAGTCTACAGGTTGTTGACAATGGAGCCAGGAACACACATTGAGAAAAGGACAGTCTCTTCAATAAATGATGTTGAGAAAACTGGATATCCACATGTAGAGGAATAAAATAAGACCCTTATCTCTCACCATATGAAAAAATCAGCTCAAGATGGATTGAAGACTTAAATATAATACTTGAAACTATGAAACTACTAGAAGAAAACATAAGGCAAAAGTTTCATGACAGTGATCTGGGCAAAGATGTTTTGGATAAGACCACAAAAGCAGAAGCAAGAGAAGCAAACTAGACAAATGAGATTACAGCAAATTAAAAATCTTTTGCACAGCAAAGGAAAGAATCAATAGAATGAGGAGACAGCCTAAAAGTGGGAGAAAATATTTGCATATTTGCGAACTATACATCTCTTAAGGGTTTAATAGCCAAAATATATAAGGAACTCAATCAACTCGATAGAGAAAAAACAACCCATTTAAAAAGGGGGGCAAAATTCCTAAATAGATATTTCTCAAAGAAGATGTACAAATGCTTAACAGGTATATTTAAAAAATGCTCAGCATCACTAATAATTAGGAAAATGCAAATCAAAACCTTCTAACTCTTGTTAAAATGACTATTATTTTTAAAAAAGATAATTTGAGGCAGGAATGTGGAGAAATGGGAGCCCTTCCAATGATTGCTTGGAATGTGAATTAGCACAGCCACAATGGAAAATATTATGGAGATCCGCAAAACATTAAAATTAGACTTACCAAATAATTCAACAATCTTCTTATTGGGTATATATTCAAAAGACATCAAATCAGTATGTCGAAGAGACACTGGTAGTAGCAGGTGGGTGTAACTGATAAAATTGCTTATGCAGATACTGCTAAATTGCTGTGTAATTGAAGAGTATGTTGGAGAGACATCTGTACTCTTATGTGTATTGTATGATTATTCACAATAGCCAAGACATAGCATCCACCTAAGTGCCTATCAGTGGATGAATGTATAAAGAAATTGTGGTATATAAAATGGAATACTACACAGCCATAACAAATATGAAATTTCTGTCATTTACAACATCTTGGATGAACCTGGAGGACATCTATTCTTTTTTGAGTCTCTCGTGTTTAAAGTTTTACTTTTATAAAATGTTAAAAATAGATAACATTAATTGACTTTTTAATATTATCTTTAAAAATGCTGGTATGCTAGTAATCTAGTAAGCCAGGTCATCCTTACACAAACAATTAGTCATAGCCATGTAGTATCAAGTATCCTCTTAGAAAATGACATGTGGAACTTATTTGTACATATATAGGTCAAATAACATTCAACAAACAAAAAGTGGGAGTATTAACACTGTTAAATTTCTTTTTAATTGAAACAGAAATATATTTTTTAGTTAGAGTCATCTTTCTAGTTGATAAACTTTAGGTTTGTAACACAACATACGAGATAAATCAAATAAAGATACATACATCTCTATGGTCATTAGAGTTGTAATCTGGAGGTTTAAATTTATATTGCTCAGCAAAAGAGGCAACTAAGAAAGCTAGGCTCTTTTTAACAACTACAGAGAAAGGTCATTAATATAAACCTTTACTATCTCTTACTTTCAATTTACCAGGTTAACATACTGTCTTTTCTGTAAAGCTTATCCATCCCATTCCTCTATTACCAGAAGAATTACCATTTCTTCTGGACTTTTGAGAAGTTTCCTCTCAAATGTTAAACCTGTCCTTTCTAGTAAGTCTCTCCCTAGGGTGCATTCATCTTTGTCTTCAAGTTTACGTATATTCTGGGTCTTGATTCTATCACCTATGGTGTGTCAAATTTGTAAATTATGTTATAATACTCATCCTCCAAACAACTGCTTTAAACTTTAACTGTTTTCTATAATTAATAAAATAGTATGTAGTATATAAATTGTTCAGATAGTAAATAGGCTAGCGTATACTTGGAGCACTTAGCCTAGTCACTGACAAGTAGGAAGAGATCGTGGCACGTTATTTTCCTCCTTTCTCTTACCTTTTTTTCATGTCCATACTTCACAAATAAATGTCTGGAGCCATTCCATTTTTTCATCATCAGATTTAAATTTGTTTCACGATTGCATGCTCTACAAAATTGTCTTTATAAAAATCACCACTGATCTGCAATTAGTCTCAATCCATCTGTTATAATTCCCTCTCAGAGCTTTCAAGTGCATTTCACACTTTTATTTTTATTTATTTATTTTTTTATACTTTAAGTTCTAGGGTACATGTGCATAACGTGCAGGTTTGTTACATATGTATATTTGTGCCATGTTGGTGTGCTGCACCCATCAACTCGTCAGCACCCATCAATTCATCATTTATATCATGTATAACTCCCCAATGCAATCCCTCCCCCCTCCCCCCTCCCCATGATAGGCCCCGATGTGTGATGTTCCCCTTCCCGAGTCCAAGTGATCTCATTGTTCAGTTCCCACCTATGAGTGAGAACATGCAGTGTTCGGTTTTCTCGTCTTGTGATAGTTTGCTAAGAATGATGGTTTCCAGCTGCATCCATGTCCCTATAAAGGACGCAAACTCATCCTTTTTTATGGCTGCATAGTATTCCATGGTGTATATGTGCCACATTTTCTTAATCCAGTCTGTCACAGATGAACATTTGGGTTGATTCCAAGTCTTTGCTATTGTGAATAGTGCTGCAATAAACATACGTGTGCATGTGTCTTTGTAGTAGAATAATTTATAATCCTTTGGGTATATACCCAGTAGTGGGATGGCTGGGTCATATGGTACATCTAGTTCTAGATCCTTGAGGAATTGCCATACTGTTTTCCATAATGGTTGAACTAGTTTACAATCCCACCAACAGTGTAAAAGTGTTCCTATTTCTCCACATCCTCTCCAACACCTGTTGTTTCCTGATTTTTTAATGATTGCCATTCTAACCGGTGTGAGATGGTATCTCATTGTGGTTTTGATTTGCATTTCTTTGATGGCTAGTGATGATGAGCATTTTTTTCATGTGTCTGTTGGCTGTATGAATGTCTTCTTTTGAGAAATGTCTGTTCATATCCTTTGCCCACTTTTTGATGGGGTTGTTTGTTTGTTTCTTGTATATTAGTTTGAGTTCTTTGTAGATTCTGGATATTAGCCCTTTGTCAGATGAGTAGAATGCAAAAATTTTCTCCCATTCTGTAGGTTGCCTGTTCACTCTGATGGTAGTTTCTTTTGCTGTGCAGAAGCTCTTTAGTTTAATGAGATCCCATTTGTCAATTTGGCTTTTGCTGCCGTTGCTTTTGGTGTTTTAGACATGAAGTCCTTGCCCATGCCTATGTCCTGAATGGTACTACCTAGATTTTCTTCTAGGGTTTTTATGGTATTAGGTCTAACATTTAAGTCTCTAATCCATCTTGAATTAATCTTCGTATAAGGAGTAAGGAAAGGATCCAGTTTCAGCTTTCTACTTATGGCTAGCCAATTTTCCCAGCACCATTTATTAAATAGGGAATCCTTTCCCCATTTCTTGTTTCTCTCAGGTTTGTCAAAGATCAGATGGCTGTAGATGTGTGGTATTATTTCTGAGGACTCTGTTCTGTTCCCTTGGTCTATAGCTCTGTTTTGGTACCAGTACCATGCTGTTTTGGTTACTGTAGCCTTGTAGTATAGTTTGAAGTCAGGTAGCGTGATGCCTCCAGCTTTGTCCTTTTGACTTAGGATTGTCTTGGCAATGTGGGCTCTTTTTTGGTTCCATATGAACTTGAAAGCAGTTTCTTCCAATTCTGTGAAGAAACTCATTGGTAGCTTGATGGGGATGGCATTGAATCTATAAATAACCTTGGGCAGTATGGCCATTTTCACGATATTGATTCTTCCTGTCCATGAGCATGGTATGTTCTTCCATTTGTTTGTGTCCTCTTTGATTTCACTGAGCAGTGGTTTGTAGTTCTCCTTGAAGAGGTCCTTGACATCCCTTGTAAGTTGGATTCCTAGGTATTTTATTCTCTTTGAAGCAATTGTGAATGGAAGTTCATTCCTGATTTGGCTCTCTGCTTGTCTGTTACTGGTGTATAAGAATGCTTGTGATTTTTGCACATTAATTTTCTATCCTGAGACTTTGCTGAAGTTGCTTATCAGCTTAAGGAGATTTTGGGCTGAGACAATGGGGTTTTCTAAATATACAATCATGTCATCTGCAAACAGGGACAATTTGACTTCTTCTTTTCCTAACTGAATACCCTTGATTTCTTTCTCTTGCCTGATTGCCCTAGCCAGAACTTCCAACACTATGTTGAATAGGAGTGGTGAGAGAGGGCATCCCTGTCTTGTACCAGTTTTCAAAGGGAATTTTTCCAGGTTTTGCCCATTCAGTATGATATTAGCTGTGGGTTTGTCATAAATAGCTCTTATTATTTTGAGGTACGTTCCATCAATACCGAATTTATTGAGTGTTTTTAGCATGAAGAGCTGTTGAATTTTGTCAAAGGCCTTTTCTGCATCTATTGAGATAATCATGTGGTTCTTGACTTTGGTTCTGTTTATATGCTGGATTATGTTTATTGATTTGCGAATGCTGAACCAGCCTTGCATCCCAGGGATGAAGCCCACTTGATCATGGTGGATAAGCTTTTTGATGTGCTGCTGAATCCGGTTTGCCAGTATTTTATTGTGGATTTTTGCATCGATGTTCATCAGGGATATTGGTCTAAAATTCTCCTTTTTTGTTGTGTCTCTGCCAGGCTTTGGTATCAGGATGATGTTGGCCTCATAAAATGAGTTAGGGAGGATTCCCTCTTTTTCTATTGATTGGAATAGTTTCAGAAGGAATGGTACCAGCTCCTCCTTGTACCTCTGGTAGAATTCAGCTGTGAATCCATCTGGTCCTGGATGCAGAACTGAAGGAGATAGAGACACAAAAAACCCTCCAAAAAATCAATGAATCCAGGAGTTGGTTTTTTGAAAAGATCAACAAAATTGACAGACCGCTAGCAACACTAATAAAGAAGAAAAGAGAGAGGACTCAAATAGATGCAATAAAAAATGATAAAGGGGATATCACCACTGACCCCACAGAAATACAAACTACCATCAGAGAATACTATAAACGCCTTTACGCAAATCAACTAGAAAATCTAGAAGAAATGGACAATTTCCTGGACACTTACACTCTCCCAAGACTAAACCAGGAAGAAGTTGAATCCCTGAATAGACCAATAGCAGGCTCTGAAATTGAGGCAACAATTAATAGCCTACCCATCACACTTTTAATTATTGCCTCTTTCCTGAAACCCTCCTTTGGTTTCCGTGACCCTTATTTTCCTTTCCTTACTCCACATTATGCTCTTCTTATCTCTAGAGAATTTAGTGGCTGGTTAAGCATATTTTTGCAAAGTTGTATGAGGATTCTAAAGCACTGACGGTAACGAGCTATGCTGTTTTGTTGGACTACTTCACTTCTGTAACTTACCTTTATGAATCTATAAAATGGGTTGGTTTAATATTATTAATATCTAAGATTCTATCAAAAGTAGAGATTGTGGAATACAAGATTATTTTTCATTTTAATTTGAAAAGTATAATTCAAGTGACATATAATTTATATAACAAAATAGATCATGCCATAGAAAGTTGATCCAAGAATATGAGGAGTAAATAAAGTGTTAAACTAGTGATATAGTAGAGTAAGTGATATAAATTTGTTGCCAGAGTTGTATATATTTTCCTGTAAGACTCTTCCATGATTCCAAAAGATTCCATGGATCTTTTGAACATCACTAGGATTGCAGTAACTTTTCACAAAATTACAGGTCAACTAAAGAGTTCCCCTGTTAACTTTTCCTTGTCTCAAATTTCTCATTTCATTTTAGTATCGTTAGTATAAGTCTCCTAGAGTCAAAAATGAAATATGAATTTATTCATTGTAGACATAATAACAAACTCCATTTGCTTTTAAATATTTTTATTCAAAATACTACATAACAAATTTCAATATAGATACAATTTGTTGATTGATTCAATCCTACTTAATACTAGTGTGAGCTATTCTAAGTTTTAGAATACATATGTGAAACTTCTGGAGTATTTATTAAGAGTACAGACATATTCATGCTCTTCAGATATGAAGCTCCCAAACCTATTTGTATCCTTGTCCTGGTTTTTATCAAACATCTGAGGGCCACCTTTTGCATTATATTAAGTTATGTTTGTGATACAAGCATGAATCAAAGATACTGCCTTGAACATGAACGATACAGAATTAGAGACACATACAAACAACTAACCCAAATAAATAAAATCAGAGATAAGGGCAAGCGCAATGGGAGTACAGGGTTAAAGTGTAGGCTGGAGACTATGGCATCAAATGATAGGAACTTGGAATAAGACTTGGGGAAACTTCAGGAAGAATTATGAAACAGATTTTAGACTTTAGATCAACCTAAAAAGCAGCTCATAGTAAGGGAACCATGATGGATGTATACAGATGGTTCACTGTGGTTGGAGTAGATGTAACACCTTATAGTTCCTTCTTATCGTTTGTTCCCTTCTTTCAGCAATATCCAATCCTCAATGAAAAGGACATTGATAATGGTCCATATTGTGATAGGTTTTATTTGTATATTCTTATTTAACCATTTCCAAAACCTGATTAAATACCTTTGCTATTCCCATTTTGTCAGAGTGGTTGAAAAACCAGGATTCAAATTGTGATTTCTGATCACCAAAGATCATGCTAATTGCCTTATTTTCATTATGCAAATAATAAATATACACACGTTTATTTATTCAGTTAGTTAGCTAATCCCCCTCTACTTTAGTGTTAACCACTTATCACAAGCCCTCATATTTTTATCTTGATTTTCATAAATCTCTGCTTCTACTGATAGAATTTTAGAGCTGGCTAATGCTGGAACAACCCATTTTATAAAGGTAAGTTAGAGAGGTGAATTTATTTAACAAAATTGCAGAGTTAGATACTGTCAAGAACCATAGCCAGAAGCAGAAGCTTTTATATCTCTTGCCATGTTACTTTCTATTTTACTATCCAATTTATTTTTTCTCTGTCAAATGTAGCAGCCAAGAATGTTCCTTAAATAGTGCTTTCATCATGTTAGTCTATGACTAAATGCTATATTAAAGCCCCATTTTTTGTTAAAAGAGGGGGAAAAAACTCTTTAATGCATACTGTGAGCCATCTCTGTCTTCATATCTGGTTCTGTGCAGTATATTCTAAGAAGCACCATTTCAACAACTCATTATTTCATGGCAACAATTGAATGTATCAGATGGAAAGGAACTGTGCTTTGCACACAAACACAAATGTGCTTTTGTCTGCCCCAACCTTTGTTCTTTCTAAGTCTAATGACCAGGAAAATATCCTCCTAATCTATAATCTGTCTTCCACTTGTGTTCTTAGTCCTGCACTCCACCATTTGGTCTATTACAGTCTCTCTTTCCTGTAGCCAGTCTCTTCCTCCCTCCCTCCCTCCCTCCCACCCTCCCTTCCTTCCTTCCTTCCTCCCTCCCTTCCTCTCTCTCTCTCTCTATCTCCCCTTCTTGCTTTTGTCAGTGATTTAAACAACTTCAAACTCACCTAGTTGTGGCAAGAATATTGGAGAAAGTTTACTTCTTTTTTACTAAGATCATTAAAAACTGTAGTGCTTTTTTAAAAAAATAACCAAAATGTTTATCTTCCATCCTCTTGCCTTATTAGAATAACAATTAATGATTATACTTGTAAAGACTAGTCTATTTATGTGCATATACTCCTTTTTTTTTTTTTTTTTTTTTGAGACAGAGTTTTGCTCTTCTTGCCCAGGCTGGACTGCCATGGCGTGATCTCAGCTCACTGCAACCTCTGCCTCCCGGGTTCAAGCGATTCTCCTGTCTCATCCTCCCAAGTAGCTGGGATTACAGGTGCATGCCACCATGAGCAGCTAATTTTTGTATTTTTTATAGAGATGGGGTTTCATCATATTGGTCAGGCTGGTCTCAAACTCCTGACCTCAGGTGATCTGACCATCTTGGCCTCCCAAAGTGCTGGGATTACAGGTGTGAGCCATCACAACCAGCCTATATTCCCTACAAACAAAATTGCATGTAAGATATTTATCATGTGTGCTTTAGTAAACCAATAAATACAAGTTGAACTACAGGTTATAGTTAGTTGTTCAAATAATCTGTAGTTTTTGTTGTTGTTGTTTTTGTTTTTTTGGTTGTGTTTTGGTTCAAAGAGACTTAGAAACCATTTGGTTCAATTCCTCTACTATTTCACCATGTATTTCTTTTAGAACTTTCTTTATACAAGTGAAAAAACTGAAACCCAGCAAGGAAATGTAACTTGCTGGTCAAGGTCAATGACTAAATCAGTCACAGAAGCAGTAGAGAAAGCTAAGGTACACTGAACTACTGTGTACTAGAGTCTACAAAATGACTGAGATGCAGGTATTCTTCAGTCTTTGCAGCAAATCTGTAAAGTAACTAAGTACAGTTATCCTCATTTGACAAATTAGAGACCAACAGTGAGGAGCTGGGGAACTGGAATCAAGCTTATCTAGAAGGTATGTCACAGAAATTGGTACTCGGCTCTGTCTGAACGCAAGTTGTGGTAATGTACACTAAAGCAGAATTCACAGGTGATATACCTTTAAAAAACTGATTAGGAAACGAAATAAAAAAAAGAAAAAAACGTACATGTATATGCTTTACTGTAAACTCATTCATATCTATTACATAAGTAAATTTCCACTACAGAACAGTCAATGAACAGCATATCATTATCTTCCTACTCCTCCTTTTTCTGATGCTACTACTACTGCTACCATTACTACTACTATTAATGCTGCTACCACTATTACCACCTATATTACTAGTAGAACTATACTGTAATAGTTTCTAAAATATTTTCCAGGCAGTTGTCAAAGTTATTTTTGTTTAAAATGTACAACCACTGTGTGAGATAGATATTGTTCTTAACTTCCTTTTCAAGGAAGAGGCAAACACACACACACACACACACACACACACACACATACACATAGAGGTTAAATAATTTTCTTGAGGAAATGAGTAAAGGATACTGGATAGATGTTATAGCCACCACGTCAAATGGAGGCAGAATGATTATAGATCCTGCAATAGAAATGATCACATTCTAGAACCAAAATTGTCCTCAGGCATGTAGGCAGATAAATATAGAATTATATCCTTGATTAAATTGTGTTTATGTTCTTTATTATTTTATATATTTAGCCAAACTGTATGTGAACTCTTGTACAAACTAAAGATAGTACTGACTTTACAGGATTACAGTTAAAATTAAGTTAAGTTAAATATTAAGCATTTAATTGGCACTTTATCCATGGTAGATATTTAGAAGACACTTACTTTGTGTGTGTGTGTTAAACATCATTGTCTAAATTTATGAGAATATAAAAATTAGTAGCATGATTTAGTAGGATTTATGTATTTGTATTCATGCATATTAAAAAACCTGAGTTTGGCCGGACGAGGTGGCTCACACTTGTAATCCCAGCACTTTGGGAGTCAGAGGCAGGCAGATCACGAGGTCAGGAGATGGACACCATCCTGGATAAAACAGTGAAACCCCGTCTCTACTAAAAATACAAAAAATTAGCTGGGCGTGGTGGTGGGCGCCTGTAGTCCCAGCTACTCAGGAGGCTGAGGGAGGAGAATGGTGTGAACCTGGGAGGTGGAGCTTGCAGTGAGCCAAGACCACACCACTGCACTCCAGCCTGGGTGACAGAGCGAGACTCCATCTCAAAAAAAAAAAAAAAAAAACGACAAAAACAAACCAGAGTTTATATGTGTAAGAAACTGATCCTTCTAGAAAAGCTTTAGTGTGTAGTGTGTGTGTGTGTATATGTGTATATATATGTGTGTGTGTGTGTGTGTGTATACCTCATGCCACATTTTAAATAAATATACTAAGGTCTGAGTCAAGAAACAGAATGACTAGCACAAGTAAAAGTAACAAATATTACAATAAAAAATTGTCAGAAAAAAAAAATACACTAAGGACTACAGGGCATGCCACCCAAACTACTACATCTAAAATGAGCTATGGAAGTTCAGAGTACATTTCAAAGACCACATTACAAACACAAATGAACAGTTTTCCTATCACAAAGCCAACCTCTTCGGAACTGTAACATTATTCATGAGAAAATGTTAAATCCTTTTAGATATACTTCCAAAAACGTCATGTCATTTCAAGAAAAGTTAAAAAAAATCATGCCAACTACTACTTCCTACCCTTCTTTGTTTATAAAATATTTTTTACCTGAAGTGCCTTGCATAGAATAACCAGATTCATAGCAACTTATAAGTCAATTCACTGTAATAGCCTGGAAACCAGGATGATTAATGTGTAGCTCTTAATATATTCGAAGTGTTGTGTCTACATGCAAAATATTCTTTCTCAGTTCTGTGTATAATATATGCCACAACACCTTGCCAAGCACAAAGATTGAATTCTAATAAAGAATAGAATTTATCAGAGTAATATAAGGTAGCATAGCTTTTCATAATAAGGACCCTCAAGGAACATGAACTTTATGAAATATTGTTTCTTTTTTTCATTCAAACATATGTCACAAAATCTTGTGTAACAATGTGATATCTTCTTATTAAATATAATTTTCTAGAACTGAAGCATAATTTTTCCAGCGAATTTATGTATAGTTGCCTTATTTTGTTACATTCTATACAATTTCAATAACATATTTTTAAAGCCCTTAAATTAGAAAGAGAGAGAAGTAAAGAGAAATTTACTGACTACTACCTAGTATGGAGAATAAGTTTCAATTCATGTTAATGTATTTCTGAATGTCTTCATGCACTACAGTGAAAATGAATAATTACAAACGGTTTATAAATTAATTGTTCTTGTGGTTCTAATCAATAATATATTAATATATCAATTATGTATAATTTTTAATCAAATCAAAACATATTCTTTCGTTATTGCTACTCAGTATTATTATTTTTCCATAGCATACACAAAAGGTCAATTTGCCATAACCAAGTTTAGGGGGTACACTAAATAATTAATTGAATACCTTTGAAAAAAATAAAATGTTCAGAGTTGGGGACACTTTCACTTCTTTCCTAGGTTCTTCTGAAAATATATCATGATTCTTTACTCTTTGCTTCTCAAATTACAGCCCCATTAGCAAATTGAACTTTATCCTCGATATGAAACTGACACAGATTCTGTTTAAGACTAATGAATTTTCCTTTAATAGAAATCATATCAGTTGTAGTCTCATCCAGTGGGTGGGGAGTACCAACAGAGAGAGAGCAGGAGAGAATGTTTTGGGGCAATGGAACTATTCTGTGTCTAGACTGGAGTAGAGGGTAAACAAGTATATACATTTGTCAAGCCTCATCAGACTGTACACTTTAAATGAATACATTTTATTGTATGTAAAGTTATACATTAAAAACTCCAGAAGAATTTGAGTGCCTACTATGTACCAAAATAAAGTATAATTCATAAATTCTAAATTTAGTTATAATTTTGAAAAATGGCTTTGTGAAACAAATGCCTTTGTGTTGTTTAGCACATTTCAAAACGTGGGTATCTTTTTCAGAGTTTCATAACTTTAGTGAGAAGTTGAGTCTCTCAGGCTGCCTTCAGTTTAGTTCTTCATTGCTCATATGGCCAGAACATTCTACTAAGTTCTGGGGGAGGGTGTAAAACCAATAAAATCTGGGATACCTGTCTTCAAAGAGTTGACAATTGAGTGGGAGATTTAAAGTATTTTGCCACCTTTAAAAAGCAACAGATAAATGAGAGCAAATGAAAATTGCACAGTCCACAGTGCAAGTTCTGAGGTGTGGTATACGAGAAAAGCGATCAGAGTGAGTCTGAGTTAATCAGGAGAAGTGCAGAAATGATTTGTGTTTTCGGCCAGGCAATGAAGGAGAAGGAAGACAGGTTGGAGGGAAAAAGGAGGGAGGTCAGTTTTAAACAGATAAGCACACTGAAAGCAGTTTCTAATGAAGAAAGATTGTCTTTGCAGCATCCAGTTGGGATTACTGAGGGCCTCTACGTCATACCATCTCTATTCCTCCATTAGAATGCCATCCACAAAGGTGCAGAATGAAAGGAGACTTGTGACCTCCTGGGGCTTTTCTATCCTCCTGCTACTCGCAAGCAAAGCATTTCTATCTTTTCTTTCATTACAGCTCGGTCAGCTAACATTTTAAATAGATTATTAGCTTTAAAAAATCTATGAGAAATAAAACAACAAGTTCCAAAGTATATTTATTTTTTCTGAATATATGACAATTTCCATCTAATTACTGAATAATTTATTGATATAATATATTGAATAATACAGAAGGTCTTATTTATTTTCTCCATCAATTTGGAAAATCCACAACCTAAATTATTTTTGAGTTTGGCTAGCAATTCTGACACATTCATTAAGATTCATAGTCTTTCCGAATACTAAGAGTCTAATCCTCTCCCTGATTATAATTTCCACAGGTATGTCCTAGGTACCCACTGCAGCTTTCTTCCCAATATTGTCTTTTTTCTTCACCCTGTATTTTTAGCTACATCTCTTTGAGTGCAAGGAATAGAGAGATACTCAAATTTTCCCAAGCACAGAAGAGAGGTGTTTATCATACTGATGTGTAAAATACAAAATGCATGGCACACATATTTACATATGTGTGTGTCCATTTTATACACACACATACACACACAGAGGTTATATTGCATATTACAGCAGTAATCTGTAACCAGAAAAATGTCTGCTTCTCTGTGAAAGAATGTGCTACAGGGAATTCAAATAAGGGTGTACTGGATTGTGTTAGATGTCAGAGAATCAGCAGTGAGCAAGACAGACATGATCTTTGAATTCATGAGATGTGAAGTCTAAAGGGCAGACAGGCATTGAGCAAAGCACTATTCAGAGAAGTGCAGACGCTATAAAAGTATATAACCAGAACTCCTAAACACTGTAATACAGGCTTTCTATGGAAAATTAAGGTAAAACTATGGGCTGAAAATTATTGAAGTCAGCTATCTTAAAAGTAGACGGAGAGAATTTTATGGGTTCGACAAGTTTTTGCATACTTGTGGAGCTCTTAAAATTCTCTCCACCTACTTTTTCATGGCTCCTCTGAAACCAGTAACTTATTCGTTTTCTTTGTGTACTGGTTTCAGAGGAGCCATGAAAATTCTCCAGTCATCCAAAACACAAGTTGATACTAGAAAATCCACCTCCGTTGTTACAAAACTTAATAATTTAAAAAATTATTGTTGAACTTAACATTTAAATTCAAGTTCAAATTCACTGCTTCATTCATTCAATAAATAGTTATTAAGCATCTACCATGTACTCACCCTTATTCCAAGTAAAAGGCAAGGAACAGTGAACAACCAGGGTGACCAAACATTCTGGTTTGCCATGGACCATCGCAGTGATAGCACTGAAACTGCCACATCCTGAGAACCTCCCTACTCCCCTTCCCCAGTCTCACACCAACCAGAACATTTGGCAACCCTAAAAAAGACACAACACATCCTTAACTCTGTAAGGTTTAAATTCCAGGTGGAGGAACAAAACATAAACATACACTTCTATGTGTGTGAGGCATTAATAAATGCAAAGAAGAAAAGTTAAGCCAGGCAGTGGAAAAAGGAATAAGGAGCTAGAGTTTTTGACATGTTATTCAGAAAAGGCTTCTCTAAGGAAGTGATATTTAAGCAGAATCTCAAATAAAATGAAGAAGCCAGCCATGAAAATATCTGGGGAAGTTTCATAAAGAGAATAAAAGGGTAAACTTTCTGAAGAACAGAAGGCTTAGTAGGCTCAAGAAAGTTCAATGGGATTAGAGAGGTAATTGGGGACCAACTCAGGCCAAACGTTGGTTAGATATTGATTTAATTTGCAGTGTGATAGGACACCATTGAAGAATCTAAACAACAACTGATTTGTGAACTAATAACATACTACTTTTGAAAGCTTAGTTGTCTCAAAAAAAGTGCTGGAGAGTTAGTTGTTTTCTTATTTTGGCTCACATTTTTGTTATACTTTTTTGTGATATTTTAACTGGAAAATCAGGACTTCGAGATTTCTAGTTAGAAAGTTCAATCCTTTTTTTGGCATAAAACAACTTCTCCTTTTTTGTTACTGTTTTGATAAACATACTACATATACTTAAAAATAATATGTATTCTACAATCTAGTGTACATAAAAAGCCATATGTGTGATCACGTGCACTGAGAAAGATATAAAAATACATATTGAGAAATAAATAAGATTACCTCAAGGCGAGGAAGTAAAAGATTAAGATAATAACAAAATAGTATCTCGATTTTTGTATAATTAAAAATACAGACCAAGCACAGTGGCTAATGCCTGTCATCCCAAAACTTTGGGAGGCTGAGGCAGGCAGATACCTTGAGTCCAAGAGTTCAAGACAAGCCTGGGCAACATGGTGAAACCACATCTCAACAAGAAATACAAAAAGTTATCTTGGTATGCTGTGTGTGCTTGTAGTTCCAGATACTTGGGAGGCTGAGGTGAAAGGATGACTTGAGCCCAGGAGGCGGAGGTGGCAGTGAGCCAAGTTCACGCTACTGCATTCCAGCCAGGGTGACAGAGCCAGATCATGTCTCAAAATAAAATAAAGTAAAATAAATATAATTTTATATCCTGCATTTTTAAATTACAGAATATTTCTATTTCTGTTTTGATATAGAATCTTTTAAATTAGTTGCCATCATCTTTATCCCTATTCTCCTTTCTCACATCATGACAGATATTGACAACAATATCAACAAGAAGAAAAACCAAAAAGTAAACAAACTAAAAAACTATAGCTGTCGAGGACAAAAATCATCACCTAATAAAATTAATGTGTTTTGAAATTGCCCATACAAATACTTAATTCTTATATAACTAGAAATTTAATGTGATACTCTGCATGGTTACTTAATTTTATATGCATTTTTCAAATTTTATGTATGATTTCAAAAATATGCATTATTTGTGTGGGCAACATTAAATATATTAATTTTATTAAGTGAATTTTGTCTTGAACATTATTATTTGAAGATTGTTTTGAAATAATAAAAAAATCCTCTAAACAATGGTTATTTTCTCTTACTAAGGTACAATGTAAATAAAAGTCAATTTTAATATAATTTTTATAATTGCTATTTTAATTTGTCTTTATCAGTAGTTTTTCAGACAGTACTTCCATTACCTGACTGGAAATGTGTCCCCATAATATTTGCTAAATAATGAATGAAGATAAACAGTTTACCTATCTGCATTATTTTCTATAAAATGTCATTGAATTATTTCTTGAACACTAAATGGATTTTTTTGTATCTCTGACATTCTTACCAAAAGTTTTGTTTCTTTTTTCTGTTTTTGACACAGGGTCTTGTTCTGTCACCCAGACTGGACTGGAGTGGTACAATCACAGCTCCTTTCGGCCACCAACTCCTGGACCCAAGCAATCCTACCACCTCAGCCTCCTGAGTATTTGGGACTACAGGCATGATTCACTGTACCTAGCTCTCAACCAAAAGTTCAAGATCATTAAGCATTGCTTTACAAGGTTTGAAATATCCTACTCTTTTTAGGCATTATAGTTCTATGTTGCTATTATTAATAATAATTAACATAAATATATGGATAACTATGAATATCTTTAAAAAAATTTATTACACAATGTCACTAACCTCAGAGATGGAAAAAATAATTTAATAAATTATGCTTTTTGGAGGAATTTCCCTATACTTTATCTCCATTTAGAAAAGATATGTTTTTAATTTGCAGTGCAAAATAGGGCTTTGATTGGACTGCAGCTTATTTTCAACATTTTCATTACATTCTTTGGTGCTAAACCATGGCAGTTTCTAAAGGATTTGAAAGATGGTGAAATAGGTTTAATAAATAAAGGATTAAGAAAGTACTTCTCCATATCATTGTTGTTTTAAAATCTGAAACTAAAGGCTGAGGTAAAACCTGGAACTAAATGCTGAGGTATAATTAGGTAAAGACTGATTATAGCCTTCAAATATACTGAAGAATAGTTTCTACAGTGAAGTTTACAGCTTCATTTCCTAGAAAAAGCAGACTACAGAAACGCAGTGGATTTGAGTAACAGAACGATGAATTCAAGTATCCATTATTTTTAAGTTGTGGAATATTTGAGTTGCTGTGTGCTCAACCTTGAACATTTTTTAAGAAGGAAAAATAAATCCAAGGTTTTTTGTTTGTTTTCAATAAATGAAGTGCAAATAAGAAAGTAAACAGTAAATTACAAAGTCCTTTTTTATTTCAGTGTTCAATCTTCTCAACTTAAATTTTTTAAATTATGGCTATAAAGATATTTATTTACAGAAGATTTCAAGAAGTTTTTCCTTATTTTTCTAAAATGTCACATGTGCCAAATGAAATGTCTGTGTGTATATGACATCACAGTATTTCAACCAGCATTTATTTATGATCGTGCATTCTTTAATTATATGGAATAGCCAGAAGCTAATGTAGATAACAATATTTTTCTACACATACATAAACAAACACATACACACACTTTAAGTAGAATGTGATCTCTATTATGTATAAATATGGTGTATGTTTACTTAAGCAGAAATTACCTCCAAGAGTCTATAACAAGACTATCATATATATTTTTACACTTTAAGGTAGCCAAGTATTATATAGAAGTTTTATAATGTATAAATTTAAATTATAAATAATGCATCATCCCACAATAATTTTCATATTCTAAAAATTTCTGTAAAATATATTATTTTATTCACTGAATGTTTCAATGTAACCTCTTCAAAAATAAATAAATTTTTCAGTGAATCATTATCATTACTAAGGTAAGTGGAGGGTTTAAAAATTCTTTTCTCAATTCCATTATAGTGAAAGCTTGAGGGTTTTGTGTGGTTATTAGGCACACAATGCCATTTTTCCTTATTAAACTGTCACCAAATTTTTCATATAGCTCATATTATTCTCCACGAAAGAATAATTATGGGATAACAAGGTACACAATTTTACATTTGAGCCAGGCTGCTCTGAAGATTTGGAGTTTTTGTTTTGTTTTGTTCTGTTTAATGTCTTTGTGAATATAAAAACAACAAAAAGTCCATCCTGATAAACATGCACACATACACATACATACTCACAAACACAGAGAGAAAGAGGCAGAGATTTGGGGGGAGGGAATGGATAGTACAAAGTACTGATGCATGGAGACTGTGAAAAAAAGGAATTTAAAAAAGTCCATCAGCCAAGAACACAACAAAAATACAAATTTTAGTAGAAGGTAAGAAATAAGCAAATAAGCAAATTACTTCTAACTTGAAAGACACCTACAGATGATTTAAAGAAATGAAACAGATATGAATGTGTAAACAAACTTGAACAGATTTAAATTTAGTTAATTTGATTCATTCAGCTCTTTTATATCTCTAAATTCTAAGGAATGCATACATAAAGCTATGAGTAATCATAAGAATATAAGCTAATTTCATTCAGTCTCATTATTCTAAATTACAAAATGGCAGTAACCTCTATTCCTTTATGTTGTTAGGTTGAACCTTAATTGACACAATGCATTTAAAACACACTTCATAAAATATAAAGTGACACAGACATGAAAGTGTTCACATTAGGTTGCCCTCCAACTTTTTGTGACAATGCAAGAGTTTTCTTTAAAAGCAACATGTGGGACAGTTTTTCATGGAAAAAATATAGCTACATTAGTACACACTTGGAAAAAACATTCTGATCTGGTTATCAAGGAAGCTAATCTTATGTCAGTGTCAAAACCCAGTAAATGATAAACTGGCTGCTGCAGCGGTTAATAGTTGAAAAATAGTAGTTTTGGATATAAGTAAAATACAAAAGCTCTATTCTTTTCTATCTCTTTGGCTATATAAGAAAAGACGTGGGGATAGGGCTTCAGAAGCTTAAAAGTGAATACATCCTTCACTGAGGAAGCCATAAGCTCCTATGAAAAAGCCAGAATAAAATACGTTTTAAGTACAATGTATAACAAACATTTGATTTGCAGCAATATGCTATGCATATATACAAACAACTAAGAGGCATTTGATGAAATTTAAACCTCAGAGTGGTATTTCTATTCAGTAATATCAAGGGAAAGTTCTATTTGTAACAAAGAATTACAAGGCTAAATTTAGTTCATTAAATTCAAATACAAGGCATTTTAAAATCTGACCCTAATTTATCTTTTCAAGCCTGCCTGTCATTTCTGAACCATATATACATTGTGAATGAAGATTCTGTGTTCTATAGCTATAAATTTATTTTTGCTAATTATTCTATTCAGGGACTTTTTCTATTCAAGTACTTTTTTATTGCTATATAATAGTTGTATCTTTACAAGGCACAAGAGTTTTTTGGATACATGCATACAATACATAATTATCAAATAAGGAAAACTGAGATATCCACATCATTTATTTGTGTTGAGACCATTTCCAATATCCCCTTCTATTTTGAAATATATAATAAATTCTTATTAACAATAATTATCCTAGTATGCTATTGAACACTAGAACTTCTATCTATTTGTATTTTTGAACCTATTGACCAGTCTCTCTTCAATGCCCATCACCCTCTTCCCTTCCCTGACTCTGGTAACCACCATTCTACTATCTGCCTCCACGGGATAATTTTGTTTCAGCTCCTACATATGAATGAGAACATATTATACTTCTTTGCCTCCCTCGTTTTAATTAACCTCTAGTTTAATTTATCTTGCTGCAAATGGCAGGATTTTATTCTTTTTATTGATGAATAATATTACATCGCGTATGTGTACCACATTTTCTTTATCCATTCATTTGTTAATGGACACTTAGGTTGATTTCATATCTTGGCTATTGTGAATATCACTGCAATGAACATGGGCGTGCAGCTATCGCTTCAATATACTGATTTCCTTTAGGAAAAAGTGCTTTTTTAGGAAAACTTGCCTTCACAAAATTAATGTCTTAGAAGAATTTATCTTTTAAGTATAGAAACTTTATTAGGGGAAGTAATATTAAAGTATGACTAGTCAAATTTATTAATAAAAATTAAGTAGCCATTCTATAACCCTAGAGAAGTAAACAACATGGACAAAACAGCATTCTTAGTGCAAAAGCTATTTCAGACATATCATATTTGTTACTTTGGTTCCCACAGAAACTCTTTGCAAAGTATGCATTTTATTGATGACAAATTATGTACCTACATATAGATTAAATGAGCAAAGATCTCAGACATCTAGTAAACTGCATATATAATCTGGTTAAAATTGGTCAATCTGATACAAATCAAGTTCTAATTGAGCTTTATTAACTATAAGATCTAGGTTCAGGGTCAGTGCCTTTTCCTAAATAGAAATATTCTGAACATCTTTTTCTTTACAGCTTATCTCAGCTAAGAATTCATAATAGGAAAGAGAAGAAGTTGAGAAAACAGAAGCTGAGATAAGAAGTGGAAAACAAGAACTAGCACACAAGCTGTCTGCACACTGGCTGTCTACTCAGTGTTAAAGTCAAAGATCAAAAAAAAAAAAGGAATTAATTTTCAACTGATGGCAACATTCAGGAATTCTAACCCAGAGGATTAGGAGTACATACAAATGGGTATTCATAAATAGCTTGGAAATATTTTGGAATAACAGAACTGTGGGTCTTTCTATCATTCATTCCATCAATATACATTACTAAAGCAACTGGGAAGGAGGTATCATATCGCTCAGCTACACAGGACACTAGGATGTGATGAACACATCATTACTCCAGTAATAATTGGAATTGCTGAATGCTGAATATATAACTGGGAAAAACATCCACTAATGTAAAGTTGAAAAGATAAATTGTTAATGGAACCTCTTTGGCCTAATATATTTACAGGTGTTTGGATCTACTCCCAGGTACAATCACTACAAGGTCTATAACAATAATGGATATCAGAGATCATCTTCTTGTGGGAATCAGTCATGGCTGACTTGAGAACTGAGGACCGCTGAGCCTAGAGCTTCCAGTTATCAGTGCATGATGGATGCATGGATGGATTTTATTCACTTAGAACAATTCCTAGCATTGAGGCACTGCATATTAAATATTTGTGAAACGAAAAAAAAAGTTTGAATAAATGAATGGATGATTGAATGAATGGACTGAACAAAGTAGAATTATTTTTATTTAGTATTTGCTTCTGTTTGGAGACTATGAACAAATATTCCATAAATATTAGTTGAGAAAAGAGAATGCCATAGGATTTAAAAAAGAAGGCACTGGTAAGTGAAATGATTGCACTTTATATGAATGACATTTCTGAAGAACACAATAGTGTGGTTAAGTGATTTGAAATAGTTGGGAATCATATTGCTAAATAATGCCATTGAAATTTCTGAGAACTTTCAGGAATAACTTATTTTTTAATGTCCAAGACAGCATCCAATCATAATTGTCATTGAAGAAACAAAAAATACTGATAGGGCTTGGCCGTGTCCCCACCCAAATCTCAAATTGAATTGTGGTTCCCATAATCCCCATGTGTCATGGGAGTGACCCAGTGGGAGGTAATTAAATCATGGGGACGATTTCCCCCATGGTATTCTCATGATAGTAAGTTCTCACGAGATCTGATGGTTTTATAAGGGGCTTCCCCCTTAGCTCGGTTTTCATTCTCCTCTTTCCACCATGATTGTAAGTTTCCTGAGGCCACCTAGTTCTGCAGAACTGTGAGTCTATTAAACCTCTTTCTTTTATAAATTACCCAGTCTCAGGTTTGTCCTTATAGCACCATGGGAATGGACTAATACAGATATGTAATATTAAGTACTGTGTCTTAGTAGATCAGTTTGGTTAGATATCTAAGAATTAAATTTAAGTCTTGAACTCTCAGTTTACCATACAAATTAAAAATAAAAATCACTGAGGATTTTCATTATAGCTGACGTATGGTTTCCGCCATTGCACAGAACTGAATTGCTGTGTCACCAACTCTACTTGATTAAAAAAAAATTCAATTTATTATCTTCGGTATCTTAAACAGTTGAAACATAAATGTTTTTTGTATTCAATGTATCTGAATAAATGAAAAATGAATATGACTCTTAAGAAGTAATTCTAACAGTTTCTTACAATAACCATGAAATCCATTAGCTATTTCAGAGAGAAGAAAAACAAATACTGGCTTTAGATCACCTGAGAAGCAGCTTAGGAGGGAGGAAATTACTTACGTTTTGTGAACTATTTATCCTGAGACTTCCTGGTGAAAACCACAACACAAATCTCAAACCAACTTACACAACACAGATGGGTTTTCTCAGAGTTCCAGGTTCATATATAAAACAAATCCTTTGTTTCATTCATCACTATAGTCAAAGATTTGGAAAAAAACAGACAAATGTACTACTTGTTTTCAAAGAGGACATATGCTTGAAATGCAGTAGTTTTTAGGATGCTAACTGTCAAGAATATCTTAAAAAAGAAAAGATACTACACTATTTTCATATAGAATTATTTGTTAGTTCAGTAACTATAAGGATTGAAAGCTATCTTGGAAATCTATTGTTTGTTTTGAATATCAAGAAATTAATGTCAGGGTTTACATAGCTCAAAAAAACTTGCATAAATAGTAGCCACATTGGGATTAAGACTCAGGTTTTCTGATTCATGGCCTATATGAATATTAACTTGCTATAATATCTGCTTATTCAATTGAGTTTTATGATAGCATATTAGTTATTGCTTTCATAAAATAAATAAAATTGAATTATAAATGTCATTTGGAGTTGGGAAGTGGATACAAAGCAAAGAGAATTGAGTAGGACAAAAATGATACTTGGGATAGAAATCATGCCAATTAGTCCTTTTTTCATTTGGAAAAAGAAGCCTGAGACATCTCAGAAAAAGAGATACCTTCACAAGGAATTACTTCAGATGCTAAGAGTGCAGATTAGAGGTGAAATATGGTTAGATGTGGAACATGCCCTGGAGTATGTATGTATGTGTATATATATACATATTTGTGAAATACCATGATTGCTGTTTTCTCATTAGGAAGGGTTTTGCTTATTTAGAGATCTTCCATGTAGATATTTTGACTTTTCTTCTGAATCTGCCTACTTTTCACAGAATGTTAGTGAAAATTTTAAGCCTGTGATATTTTTAGGAATATGTTTTCTGTTATGTAGGAAAAGATCAAGATATTTCTTTTTCATTAGAAACTCATGATCATTCATTATCAATATTGTTTCTTTTAAACATCATATACATCTACTAAGTTATATGATGTCAGATAGCTTCTAACTTTTACAGAGGTGGATCCAATAAGGTAACTTTTGAAATCAACATTTTGTCTATAGCTTAAAAATTAATTGGTTCATTGAGTTGATTTCTATGACAACTACTTAGTATTAAGCTTTGTCAGCATTCTGCAAGCTATTGGGTTAATGATAACTAGCTAATGTAATGGATTAGTTAATGAGATTCTTAGTCACCCCATCTGACTTATGGATATATGGTTTTGTTATTTGGAATTACAATTAAACATCTCACATAATTACTCTTTGACATACAAAATAAACAAAGTAAAATATAATGTGTACTTACTATATTTTTTCAATGACACTGTTGTCCTTGGTAGACATACTTTCATTATTCATTTTACAAAATACACTTTACCTGGCACCAAATCATGAAGTGTGGAAAGAGAAGGAAGGCATTTTAGCATAAATATTGTTACAATTATCAACAAAGTACAAGTATGTAAAGCAAGCATATGAGGCTGCAGTTTCCAGGAGGCACCAGGTTTCAGTAAAGACTTTGAAATATCCAAACATACCCAAAACATAGCACTCTTGTCTCATGCTGATGTGGTTTATGACAGTTACAAGATGTGGTGTGTATATATATATATATATATATATATATATATATATATATATGAAATACCATGATTGCTGTTTTCTCATTAGGAAGGGTTTTGCTTATTCAGAGATCTTCTATGTAGATATTTTGACTTTTCTTCTGAATCTGCCTACTTTTGCATATATATAATATATTATATAATTATAATTATATAAATTATATATAATATATAAATATATAATTATATATATTTCAGTTTAGTTATATCATTGTTGTATTAGTCCATTCTCACGCTGCTATAAAGAAATAACAGACTAGGTAATTTTTAAAGAAAAGAGGTTTAGTTGGCTCATGATTCTGCTGGCTGTACAGAAAGCACAGCACCAGTATCTTCCTGAAGAGACCTCATGGAGCTTTTACTCATGGTGAGAGGCAAAGAAGGAGCAAGTACATCACATGGCAAAAGCAGGAAAAAGAGAGAGAGAGAAGAGAGGTGCCTACTTTTATATATATACACACACACACCCTTATTTTATATATATATATATATATATATAGAGAGAGAGAGAGAGAGAGAGAGAGAGAGAGAGAGAAAGCATCTGTAAAAATTCTGCTATACGCATAGTTAGTGTTGGGTATTAGATACTCTGAAAATATATGACCTAATTTAAAGACACAGGACAACTTTCTATAATACTATCATTACACTATTTACATATTTTCACTTAACAAATCTTATTGCATTAAATATGTGTAACTAAAGTTAAGATATTAAATGTCTATTTGAGAGCTATGATGAAAATTCTCACAAAATAATTATACAAAAAAGGAGTTTTGATTCTAAAATTTAGCAAACTACTAATAAGAAGGCTTAGAAGATATCTGTTTTCTCACATTCGAGGTCTTCTTCAATGTTACTGTTAGGAAGAAACACTTAATAGCTCTTTAGAGTCAAAAGGCTCCTGTTTCTGTAATTTACACAGACCACATTCCTGCACATCTTTTCCAATATCACAACCCTTTCTTTTATCTGCTGTAGTCATTGAGGCTTTCAGATCCTTAATTTTAATCTCATAGCTTCCTCAGTTACGCCTGCTTTAAAAGAAAAGTCTGACATTCCATATTTGAATCTTAATATCCTTCTTGAGGCACTTGTTTCTCTTAAATACTTAATTGTTGGAAACAGGTACTCTCACCTGTTCCAAGGTGGAAATCCAAGGTCATGAGCCAAGCTCCAAATATCCACCTTGCTAAATAGATAATTTGATATCAAATACAAAAAATGATAAATGGAGATATTATTACACTTTGAAAACAAAAAGGGAAAACAAGAAGAGGCAGATAATTGAAAAGTAATAATGAGAACATACTACATTTGATATAGGAAGACAAACTATCAAGCCATAGCTGGACAATTCTTCAAAAATTGCATTTCAGTTTAGTTACATCATTGTTGTATTAGTCCATTCTCACATTGCTATAAAGAAATAACAGACTGGGTGATTTTAAAGAAAAGAGGTTTATTCGGCTCACGATTCTGCTGACTGTACAGAAAGCACAGCACCAGTATCTTCCTGAGGAGACCTCATGGAGCTTTTACTCATGGTGAGAAGCAAAGAAGGAGCAAGTACACCACATGGTGAAAGCAGGAAAAAGAGAGAGAGAGAGAAGAGAGGTGCTACATACTTTTAAATAACCAGATCTCGTGATAACTCACTATTGTGAAGACAGTATCAAGATGTTGCTAAAACACTCATGAGAAGCCCACTCTCCTGATCCGGTCAACTCTCACCTATTCCCACCTCCAATACCGGGGATTACAATTCAACATTAGATTTGAGTGGGGACACACCCATACTGTATCAACTGTTATCAGAGAAAGTTGTCCAGTATTGTCCAGGAGACAATGCAATACGATACGATACGATACGATACGATACGATACGATACGATACGATACGATACGATACGATACAATCTCACTCTAGTTGAACGATGTCTGGACGCTATTTGTACATTTACATAAATGTCCTCTATGTGGACCATATCAGTCTTGGCATAAAAATGAGACTGTTTTATTTGAAATGATTTTTTCCTTAGTAATCACTCAGTTTCTATAAAAGGAATTCCAGAAAATATGTCCAAATTATTTCTGCAAACTGCCAGAAGATGTTTCTCATTTGGTCACATACAAGTTTTCTCAACCACATTACTGTCTATGAATTTTACTAATATTATATTTAACTTCTCCTTTGTGATGCTTCATTTTGGTAATATCTCTTGACTAGTGCATTAAGCTTACTCACCTGCACAAGGTTTTCAGTCCTGTTATCACCAAGTTTCCTTCTCCGCTCTAAACATCAGCAAGTAATTAGTACTCTCTTATTGAAGTACTGAATAGGCAAAGACTAAACTCTGTTTACAGGAACCTTATTTTTAAAGAAAGGCCTCTGTAATTTAAGAAAATGTTTTTTTCTTCCATTTTTGTTACCTGCCATTATTTTTTTGCCCACCAGTGTCCTCAGAGTAAAATTTTTAAGCATGCTATGAGACTTGCACCCAAAAGGATGACAGATATGGCCTTGCATTTGAACTCTGAAGTTCCTCATACATCCATGATTAGTATATAAACTTCATAAACTTACAAGAAGGAAGATCATAGAACTTTTATTTAGGCTTTGAGCATGGAGATCCTCTCCAGTGTTTGGTGGATGACAAAGAAAATAGTTGAGCAAAAGTCAAAAAAGTAGCAACTTTCACTGTATCATTCAAAGATTTACAAAAATATTTTAAATTAAAAGGAAAATCTGCAATATGAATATATGATAAAAAGGGAAAAATAAATGTACCATGTCTAAATTTACTGAAGTCAAAAATATCAACAGAATAAGAAATTACAATTTGAATTTACATAAAGGTAAATAGATTGACACATTTAATTACTTTAACCTCTATATAACCTTGAAACAATTTCTCAACTGAGATGAACTATAAAAGTTTCATACAGAAATAGAGGAAAAGTGCATCTTAGCGCTATTCAACTTTTTGAAAACAGCTTTTAAATAATTAAAACAGAAAGTCAACGTAATTATATTATGGTTTCTCCATGTGCAAAGGATCTCAAAATTTAGCTAACATCAGAATGATCTGAAGGCTTTTTAAACTACACATTTCTAAGCCCCTCCCCTAATTCTGATTCATTATGTCTGCAGTGAAACAAAACAATTTGTGTGTCTAACAAGTTCCTAAGTGGTAATTATATTATTAATCCAGGGGTTATGCTTTCTTCATCCAATATAAAATCACAGAAAGTCACAAAAAAAAAATGCTTGAAGGATTAGTGGAGTGAAAAATATTTCTCTGCATGGCAAGTTCAAGGTTTCTGAGAAATCAGTCAGAAAACATACAGTGGCAAACTTACATCTAATATAACTTAGTGGATGCTTTGCCTTGAAATACTATGTGGAAGTCTATAAAAAGTAATTATTAACTTTATAGAAAAAAATACCTCAGGAATGAACTTGTCAAAGAAAGCTAAGGTCTCATCTGAAAGATACAATGATCAATGTTACTATTATCACAAGGAAGGCAGCACATTTTTCTTTGTTGCTCTGGTAGATTGGAGATAGGGTGATGTTAAAGATTTAAAGTTCGTACTTCACTATTTTATGAGTACAAATATATGTTACTAATGAGGCATCCATACTGACAAATTTACATGAAATAATATAGAGAAAACGTATGTAAACAAAATTGTGTGAACAAAATTATGAAGGGCTTTATATTTCTGTTTAAAAGCAATAGCAGCATCATTATAAAGAAATAAAAAAATTATAAAGAAATACTTTTATGGAAATAAATTAAAGGAAGGCCATTTACATGCATAATTTCCACTACATTATTCTTCTAATATGTCTAGTAAATCTTAAGGGTTGCAGCCTCCTTTATTTATTTCCTGAGGATTTTTTTCTGCAATAGAAAACTATAATATAATATCAAGACACTATCATACCTCACAACCATAATGGGTGATAGAAGGGAGTTCATGTCACTTTGAAGAACTATAGGACATGTGTTACTAAACAAATATAATTACAACCCTGTATGTAAGTGAATGATTTGTTTTAAAATAAAAAAAGATTTTAAATATAACATATTGTTCAAAGTTTCAGAGTTGGTTGCTTTTCTTCATTTTCCACATTGCCTGCAAAATAATAGAAGATAACCAAAAATTGTAGCGGACCAACAAAAGCAAACTTTCAAATTAAGGTCTAGTGAAACTAATCATCTTTTTTATGTGACATTGATATAAATGGTACAAATGATACTGCATATGTACAAAGTTCTCTGAGAGCAGAAAATTTATCATACCCATTTTTGCTATTCTTTATAATGCCATTCAACAATTTTTCAAAAAATAGTAAAAGTACTGCTCACAAGATTTTCACTTATCTTTCCATTTCTTTCTTCCCTTTATTGCAAAACTGAAATATTTGCCTATACAGTTTTTCGTGTTCTTGTTTGATGCATTCCTTCATTCACAATAATTAGGTTTTCATTTCTATTTCTCCAAAGAAATTGTCCTTACCAAGTTCATAACAACTTCACTAAGCCAAAGCCAGTGGCGAATTCTAAGCCCTCAACTGATTAGACTCTCAGCAGTATCTGACATCACTAATGACTCCCTTCTTCCTATAACACTTACTTCACTTGGCATAAGGGACACCATTACACTCTCGCCTCCCAATGTCATCCCCTTTGCTGGACCCTGTGCTTTCTACCTATAATTTTAGAAACTCCACAGATTGACTCTGATGTTTATTTGTCAGAACTAACCATTCTCTTGAACTTGAAATTCATTTATCAAACTGTCCAATTTGCTACATGGCTTCGGTAGGTAACAGCATCACAAATGGATTGTGCTTATAACAGAACTCTTGATTTCTCCCTTCAAACTCTAGAAGAAGGTATGCTCTCTTAGGACACAATCTTGTTAGACTAGCATATGTAAAGGATGGACAGTAGGACTTGAAACACAGTGTTCAAGGAATGAAAATTTAAACAAATCAAAATAAATAAACAAATATGAAAATGGCCATTTAAATGCAGAAACATGGTATTTGAAACAGCATGAGACTTCTATGGGTAGCTTCATATGATGCAGAGCTAGGATTCAAAAAAGGAAATGATTAATTAAGATAGTCTCAAAGACTTTTCTCAAAGATAGAATGATGTATTTGGCTGAGTTTCAGGAAATCTTTGAGTGGAAATTTATAGAATATTTGAAAAAAAAGATTTAAATAATTTCTATATTTAGTTATAGATGTCTCTATATATGTAAGTTTCTCAAAGTGATTTCAATGATTATTTAATTTTTAAGGTGTTTATAATAGAAAACTTTCAGATATTATTAATAACTACGGACAGCATGGGTTCTACTACACGTATGATTATGCTACCCACTTTGGACAAACCAGGTAAACAACATCGCTTTCACAAGGCAGACTGCAAAGACTGATTCCAAAGTGTCTTTTGTACAGGTCTGTTACAAGAGCGAGGCCATCTGAAAGGTAACAATCAGCTCTCAGAAGATATGTATCCAAGTGGGCTACTCCAATTTCTATGAGAGGTACCTGCACTTAAGAGTTCCTACTGCCTTACTTAAGTTTCAGCTTCTAGACAAGATCCTAGTAGAGACGAAAGGAAAGCACACATCCACATACCTCCAAACACACAACACGATGAAGTTCTATCTAAAAATAAGTAAGATGCTGGTTAATCTAGATTTGATATTGGATCTCTTCTAATTTCAATGCATCAGAGATTTAATCAGACATGGTTGTTTTACTGTGAATATTGAGAAAAGTGTTTCAATTTTCTGAGTTATTAAATGAGAAGCATGAATGAAGAAGAAAAATTCAAGAAAATAAAAAAGCTAAAAGAATCTGCTTCTATTTTTACTCACCTCAGTTACCCGTAAAAAATTATCATTCAATTTGAAACATGTTGCTCTTTACCTGCATGTTACACTGCTCCCCCTTGTTAAGCTGAGGAAAAATATATGAGGTCCTGGGCTTGTGGATAAGAAGCAACAGCTTTTCTTTAATCAAGGGGAGAAGCAGCTGCATCCCCAATGTCCATGCCCTTTAGAATATACATAACACCCTGGAATCCCCGGTGGCAGCTGTGCACCGTAGTATCCTGGCTATTGCACTTTCTACACTATTTCATGAAGCTTAAGATGCTAATTTCAGGATGTGGAATGTTTAGCCTTGCAGCTTTGAGGATGTTGGCACTGAAGCTGATAGAAATGTGTTCTCTCGAGTTTGAATATGTCTTTATGCATCAGCATCTCTGGTAAATCATTCCTTACATTTATTTTCAAGCCCCTGTGTGCATTTGATAGTGAGACCAAGGGATTATTGCAATGACACACTGCACATCTTTGTTATTTGGGGGAGCAGTTTTCCATTCTGAAATATCAAACATATTTGGGGTTTATTATCCCAAACTATTTCAGTTTTGTAATTTTTGTCATCCTCAGCAAATTAATCCCACACATGCCTTTGTCTGTCGTGTGACCCATGCAGAAATTTTGAATTATGTCACCTCTATAAATGGGAATCTTGGAAGAAGGATTAAATGCTAAGGGTGATCAGTCAGAGAAAGTGGCAACTCGTCTGGTTCAATGATTAAAGTCTGGACCTGAAAATAAGAATTACTAGATTCTATTTGTGGCTTTGCTATCAATTTGCTATATGACTTTTAGTGTGACTTTTCACCAGGAATTAGTTTTCAGATATGGGCTAAAGGAAAAAAATGTAGACCTTCAAAACCTAAAGGAAGAATTTGTTTTATTTCTTAGAAATATTACAGTTTATTAGGAGGGCTTTTCACAGAGTTTGGTTAAATCTCAGCCAAATACATGTTTTATGTCAGCTAAACTAATAACCAAACCATTAATTGGAGAAAAATTTGTAGGATGTTGAATTATCTCACATAGGCAGTTCAAGTAGGCATCTGGCTATGTTTCTGTTTAGACAGAGTTGTAAACAGTAGGAATTTCTAAGGTATGTAAATAACTTACAAAATCAAGATAGTATGTAGAAACCTTAGGGGAAAAAACCTGCTAATCTCAGAATTTAGAGTGATTTTTTTCCCCACTGATTCTCTATGTTTAGCCTGTTTGGAACATGACACAGCTAAATCCTTCCTTTCCTGGCAATTTACTGTCAGTTATGACTCCACTGTATGTAATTGTGCCTCCAAATTCATATAACATAGGTTTTTCTGATGCTTTGTTGTCCTTATTGTTTACTTTGTTGGTTTTTAAATTTTTTTAAAATGTTTAAATATTTTAAAGACTTTTCCTTTCAAACTACAAAAGCTTTATATGCTTATTGAATCAAATTAGGTCATACAGATGTGTACAAAATACAATGCCTGAATCATTAAAAAGTCAGGAAACAACAGGTGCTGGAGAGGATGTGGAGAAATAGGAACACTTTTACACTGTTGGTGGGATTGTAAACTAGTTCAACCATTATGGAAAACAGTATGGCAATTCCTCAAGGATCTAGAACTAGATGTACCATATGACCCAGCCATCCCACTACTGGGTATATACCCAAAGGATTATAAATCATGCTGCTATAAAGACACATGCACACGTATGTTTATTGCGGCACTATTCACAATAGCAAAGACTTGGAATCAACCCAAATGTCCATCTGTGACAGACTGGATTAAGAAAATGTGGCACATATACACCATGGAATATTATGCAGCCATAAAAAAAATGAGTTTGCGTCCTTTGTAGGGACATGGATGCAGCTGGAAACCATCATTCTCAGCAAACTATCACAAGAACAGAAAACCAAACACCGCATATTCTCACTCATAGGTGGGATCTGAACAATGACATCACTTGGACTCGGGAAGGGGAACATCACACATCGGGGCCTATCATGGGGAGGGGGGAGGGGGGAGGGATTGCACTGGGAGTTATACCTGATATAAATGACGAATTGATGGGTGCTGACGAGTTGATGGGTGCAGCACACCAACATGGCACAAGTATACATATGTAACAAACCTGCACGTTATGCACATGTACCCTAGAACTTAAAGTATAATAATAATAAAAAAAACAATGCCTGAATGTAATTTTTCATTATTCCACTTTATATTCATCTTTCTATATTTTTTCTATGTATAAAAAACAGATATATGTATAAACACGAAATTTCTTATTACAAAATGTTATTATAAAAATTTTTGCGGGAAGGGGAACATCACACACTGGGGCCTATCATGGGGAGGGGGGAGGGGGGAGGAATTGCATTGGGGAGTTATACATGATATAAATGATGACTTGATGGGTGCTGACGAGTTGAGGGGTGCAGCACACCAACATGGCACAAGTATACATATGTAACAAACCTGCACGTTATGCACATGTACCCTAGAACTTAAAGTATAATAAAAAAAAAAAAAAGAAAGAAAAAGAAAGAACAGAAAAAAAAAAATTTTTTTTGCCAATTTACATTTTTTTTCTTGATTAAAAAGAAACCTAATTAGGGTATTTTCATCATGGTTTTCCAGAGCAACAGAACCAACAGAGTATATATTTCTGTATATATATCCTACATATATATATGGACATATGTATATATGCATATGTATATATGTCATGTATTATATATTATATTATTATGTATAATATGTAATTATACACACACACACACAGAGAAGGTGGAAGAGAGATCAATGTTAAGGAGTAGACTCATATGATTATGGAGGAGGTTCACAAGTCTAAAATCTGCAAAGTAGGCTGGCCAACTGAAAACCCAGGGAAGGGTCGCTATTTGAGTCTGCTGGCAGAATTACCTCTACCTCCTGAAAAGTCCATTTTTTTTTTAATTTCCCTTAAGTCCTTCAACTAATTTAATAAGCCCCATCCATATAATGGAGAGCAATCTGCTATATTCGAAGTCTACTAATTTAAGTGTTAATCTCATGTAAAAATTAACCTCACAGAAACAAATGGAATAATATTTGACCAAATGACTGGGTACCATGGCATCTAGCAAAGATGACTGATAAAATTGAACATCACATAGGCCTACGACTTTCTAATTTGTTCTAAGCACTTTCCATGTATTATCTCATTTAATAATCAAAACCACCCTATGATATAGGTATTATCTTTTCAGTTCCTGAATACAAACAATGCCACCACCTTAAGCACATTGCTGTCTTCCTATGCTTTAATTTCCTAATCTATAGAATAAAAAATAATAGCATCTACAAAATGTTGATATGAGTAACAAATATACAATACATGCAAAGTGTTTAATCCACTATCAGGTACATGGTAAGCACATTAACACTTTTGTTATCATTTTATCAGACTATATTCAAACATTCCTTGTAGATGGTTATTTATGCGGCTTGCCATGACAAATACTTGGATATAAGCCTTTTTAATTTATTTGCTGGTAGCTTTGTTTCTGTAGAATATGGTCACAAATAAGGGTAATTGACCCTTTTAATAGGGTCAAATCAATGATTTTTTTATACTGTTCACAAGATTTTGCAATCATCACCATTAATTCCAGAGTAGTTCATTATCCTAAAGGAAACCCCATACGTATTAGCAATCACTCCCTGTATCTCCTCCTGACAAGGTCCTGATAACCACTGGTACAGTTTCAATGTGTGTCCCTGCCCTGAATTTCATGTTGAAATATAACCCCAAATGTTGGAGGTGAGGTCTGAATGGAGGTGGTTGGATCATAGGGGCAAATTTCTCATGAATGATTCAATGCCATACCCTTGGTGCTGTCCTAGGCATAGTGAATAAGTTCTCATGAGATCTGGTCATTTTCAAGTGCTTAGCACCTCCCCATTCTCTCTCTCTCACTCCTGCTCCCTCCATGTGAGACACCTGCTCCCCCTTCACACTCTGCCATGACTGGAAGCTCCCGGAGCCCTCCCTACAAGCAGATGCTGACGTTATGCTTGCTGTAACGCTTGCACAGTGAACCAATTGAATGTTTTTTCTTATAAATTACTCAGTCTGAGGTATAGCAATGCAAGAACAGCCTAATACAACCACAAACTAATGTTTTGTCTATTTGTCTATGTTGGACATTTAATTAAAAAAAGAATCATATATAATATATTGCCTTTTGTGTCTCACTTCTTTTACATGGTGTAATGTTTTCAAGATTCACCCATGGTATAGCATATGTCAATACTTCACTCTTTTTCATGGATAAATAATATTCTGTTATATAGATGTATACCTCTTTTGCATATCCATTTATCACTTGATGAGTATTTGAGTTGTTTACAGATTGAGATATTATGCATAGTACTGCTGTGAACATGTATGTATTAATACAAGATTTTATGTGAACACGTTTTTATTTATCTTGGGTATACATGTAGAAATGGAATTGCTATATTGTTTTCCTAATTATAAAAATTTACACTCCCATCAGCAATATGTGCCAATACTTGGGCTTTTTGTTTTGTTTTGATTTATGACATAATCACCACAAAAGAGTAATTTAGTATTTTCTCAAATTTTTGTCTTAGAGGAGGATATAATTAACAGGGACAGAGATTAACTAACATTTGTTAAAGCAGGCAAAAATGTGGATACTTTACGTATATTATCAAATTTTATGTTCACAATATCCTTGGAAGATTTTATCAGATATACTTGCTGTATGGTGAATATTCATGATCACAATTTTAATATGAAGAAGTTAAGACCTGGGAATAATGTATTCAATATCACTCAGCTAATGAAAAATAACACCAGTCTTTGAGAATACTATAACTAACTCATGTGTTTCAAGTTGTCTTATGAATTTCAAACATATTTTGGCAACTTGTCCAAAGCAACACAGCAACAAAGCAACTGTAATTTCGTAGAAAAAGGATTCAACATTAGTGCCTTCTGATTCCAAAGTTTCTTTGCCTGAAAAGTGTGTGAATTTCCCAAGAAAATCTCTTTTCTCTGTTTCTGTGTAGAAATGGTAGCCTTACCTCCTGTTTCTTTTTAAAGGATTGCATGGCATAAAAGGTTAAGCCTTTTATCCTCTGGGAAGAACACTGTGTTCGTTTCTGCTGAGTCCCTCCATTGTAGTATCACACATCAGCACATTTTGTTATGTTGTTCTTGTTTGCCAGGTCTTGATTGCAAAGCTTCCTTTATCTGATACTGTCAGAGAAAATCTCCAATGCATTTTGATGAACAGACTTGCTGTCTGTCCTCATTTTTAAAAATCATCTCTTAATTTTACCTCTACCATGCTTACCTGAACTGATGTGTGGTGCTTTTACATGATAACTGAATGGGCTGTGAAGTAATACAGTTTAAGTATAGCAATTTAAATTTGACCACAATTAAACTCTGCACTAAATATAAGTACTTGGTTATTACATGCTCTTTAAGCTGGAATATGGTCTTTTCTTATTAAGCTATTTACAACATTGTTGACCATATGTTGTTTTCGTTGTTTTATTTAAAAAGAAAAATCCTCAGAAACTATTTACATGCTTCCACATTTCATTTGGTGTCAATTTTTAATTTAAAATAAAATGAAAAAATAACAAATATAGTCTTAAGAGATTTATGCTGTCATTCCTAGTTCTAAAGGGGGTTTCAGCTCTATTTACTTTCTGGTACCCAGTGCTTCCTTCGGGAAGAATTGTAGTTGGCCTGTTCTGTGGACCCAGCATCTGTTGCTTAATACGTCATTGAATTTGGGAGCAGAAATATTGAGTATGAAAGCAGTAAGCAGTCTCCATTTAGGATCTCTGCTGGTACTGGTCTGTCTGTGCTCAGACATGATGAAGGTACCTTGCCCTTTCATTCTGCTTGAGGTGAGAAGTTCAGGCAGGACTGGCCTTTGAGGGCATGCCAAGTTCTCCTTTCCCACTGCTCGTACTTTCCCATTTTCAGTTGAGAATGATTAAAAATTAAGGTAAGCCCTTATTTGTCTCCAATTCAAGTAAGAAAGATTTGTAGGCCTATGTTGGACTGAAGTCCTTGTCTCGCTGTTAATTCATTTTACAGGGAACCCTGCACTTTGAGTAATAATAGGAACACCTGACTCTTATGTTTATCCTCACTTTCAAAAACAAGCCTGAAAATGAACAATGCATAAAACCCTATCTCTCTAATAGAATCCCTAATCAATCCACTTCAACCTCTAATCCATACAAATTTAGGAAAGAAATAACATATCAAGTACAAAAATGGAGATTTTTAATTATTCATATTTCTGCTCTCTTTTACTATGCGTATATATAACCACATTTATATAAAGCTACATAAATCAAATCACAAGATAATTATTCATTCAGCTTTACTTTTACATATGCAATAATAAAAAGTTTAACAATATAACAGTTTATTCTAAAAATTAACTTTATTATTTAAAAATTTATACCTAATGAATTTAGAGGTTTTGGCAAAAATCTAATAAATATCTGCATCAACGGCTTTTAATTGACATTCTGTATATATCCATTTTTAGAACGACATATGAAGTAACTCTCCACAGAAAAGTAGCAATTCCACAGTTTATTAATGACACTAATAAACTGCATATTGTGAGAGATGCTCAAGCAGGCAATTACTATTACTTTTCCTGTTTCATATGTTAAGGAACTAATTTAAGAATGAAGGTTTGAGAAACCTCCATTTTTAGCTACTTAGTTTTAGCTGCTTAGTTTAGCTACTTTTAACTGCTTAGCTACTTAGTTTTCCAGTCTGCCTCTTACTCAAAAACCTGATTTGCAATCAACAGTTATGTAATTTTTTTATCAGATTAGACTTTCAGAACTAAATTTTCAATAACATACATAACGATTATTTCAGTAAAATTGACAAAATGTCAGAGTGTGGGACAAGGCTGAGTAATTAGCAGAATGGTGGGAATCTGCAAACAATTCAAATAGAGAAAGTTTTTATTTTCCTGAAGGTTGTAATTTCCCAGAGGATAAGCAAAGAACAAAATTTTTATGGACAATTTTATTACTCAAGTTAAGATGTAGAGAATCTATGTATCACCTAATTATAAAATTCCTGATAACTTACAATTTGAGTATTATTATATAATAATATTTTTACCTATAATTTATGTCACAATAAAATTTTGTACCATTTCTAGGTCACTTGTTGTGGGTATTATAATATGCAAATAATTATATAAAGGCTCTAATCTTTGCTTTTACTAAACAAATCATCTTTTATAGATTTCAGGATGCTAATTTTATTTCATCCTGACTTATACCCTACCAAGTTGACAACAAAATGCCATTGATGTCAAGATTTTCTCATTGTGCTAAACCTTCAATAACAACATTTACAAACTCAAAAGCAAGACCAGCAGAATCTGAAAGTGGTGCATTCTAATGTGAAATGTTTACCAATTTTAGTTTTGTAAATAAAGTTGGCTTATATGCAAGTAGTTTATGTTTAATTATAAAACACAGAGGTAAAAGTGTTAGTACATATGTTACTTAAGCTTAAGTAAGCTCTTTTTATTAAGAATTCTTTGCATATTTGAGAGAATAGTACCTTGATTAAGCTTATTTGCAACACAAAATGCATAGTTCCTTGCCTTAAATTTGATCCTTTTTTTGTTTCTAGCTTAAGTAAGAGAAAAATGTATATAAAGAAACAAAAATCTCTTTAATCCTGGAACATTGCTACTTCTATTTCCAATATATATCATATGGGGGAATCATTTCTTAATTTTCACTGTTGGAAATTTTAAAACAATTTAGGTTTTTCTTATAATTATTTGTCTTTTCATAGTCTTATCTGACCTGCCCAGTGACAACATGTCACCAACATTTTCCAAAATATTGTACTACGATTCGCCTTGCTTTCTTTTATTATTGTCTCAAACCTCAACAGGAAAAGATTTAAGAAAGGTCTTTATACTAAAGTAATAGTTAATAACCTTATAACCTTATAACTCTAAATGGGCAATGTTAGTTTCAACAAGAGTTCTTTAACACAAAGAAATTAGTCAACAATGTTGGGGTTTTCATCATCTGCAGAAGATTTATAGAAAAAGAAATAGACCTTTTGGACAGAAAAACGTTCTCTCAAATTGTATCCTATAATTGCACATAAAAATATTAGAAACAGAAACTTTTAAAAGTAGACAGTATAGTACTTATTCTTTAAAAGTATTCACATATACTATTTCAATTAACCTTTACAACAATTCTATGAAATTGGTTTTATTATTATAAGTCAATTTACAAATTTACTGATGAGAAAACTGAATGGATAGTTGCATCAGGCCTGCTATATTGATAAAATACCAGATATAAATGGGCTATATTTTCTGAGACTTTCTGGACCAAATAGCTGTAACTCCCCTCCTTTCCCAATAATATTCACCATATTTTTGTGTCATGATCTTCCACTTACGAAAATACAAATTTCTCCTGTGTCATATCTTCCTAAAATATTTTTATTTAAAGAAATACTCCATATGTTCAGATCACATTTCTACCCACATTTTAACTGATGCCTTATATTCTTGCTTCATATCTCAAACCCTGGGTTTGTTAATGTCTCCCAAAATGTTGAATATCTGGTACCACAAAGCAGGTTAATACAATAGCATATACATTAGGCAATATACAGTGTAGAGTACAGATAAGCCTTCCTCTCAAAACTCTGGTCTTTGCACCATTAACTACTTTCCTGAATGAGCATGAGACTAGTGATTCCTTCATGTGTTTTACTGTCACAGACTTCTCACAGTCTGGCTTTGCTCTCAAAATAGCAATTTCATTAACCTATTGTCATGACACCAATAATTATGATTATCTCATTGAAAATTTCTTCTTAAGGTACCTCCAGGCCATTGATAAATTTGAATATTTAACAAATTTAATTTCCATAAACAGTCCTTAAAAGAGAAAGGTGATATAATGTATTTCCATGGAGTAGTAGTCACTTCTCCTTCGTTATTACATTTAGGCAAAAACACCCATAATTTTCTAAAAGGTCATTAGCACTATAGATAATTCATTCATCATGAACTTACTTTTGTACTGATGTTATTCAAGGGCACAGCTACAGATTTGAGAATTTTATCATTGATAAATATAGATAAACAAACAACCATCCCAACAAATACACACTCCCAGACTATCCTTAGTGTCAATCTTAATAAACATTGGTAGGACAAAAAGAAGTGCATGAAAAAGCTTTAAAAAATGTATCTGATGGAAGGCAATATCAACCCTCATTAAGCCGCAATTCCTACACTAAGACTTCTATACGTTTTCCATCTTGACCATCTACTAATTAAAATTATTCATTATGTTCTCATGAGGTGTTACTAAACTTTATCTCCAAAAACTACAGCCTCAGTTTAGTTGCATAAATGACAATATCGATTTTGCTAATATCTGTGGAATTTTAAAAATCATGCTGAGATCTTCATTACTATGCACATTTATCAATTTGAAGTTTTTGTTTTCCATTCTATAGTGTGTATACATTAATTCAACAGTCTAGACAAGTTTAAAATAAAGAAAAACTACAATGTTGATTATCTGAGGGAAAACAGAATTTCTGATAGAAGTTCCTTGTTTTGCAGTAGTTTTTCTAGTCATGGCATTTATTTACATACACCTTTGGGCATTGATCTCATGAAAATCACAGCTATATCCTCAGTTCTCCAGAAAATATCCAAAAACTAAGTAATATTAATTCAGTATTTGATGAATAAATATTATGTTCACCAACTGTACAAATAACCATGAGATTTCTTCTCAAGGTACCTCTAGGCCATTGGTAAGTTTGAATATTTAACAAACTTAATTCCCATAAACTGTTTTAAGACGATTTACATAAACTGTTCTTAAGAGAGAAAGATGATATAATGCATTTTCATGGAGTAGTAGTAATTTCCTTTTTGTTATTACATTCAGGCAAAAACACAAAATTTCCTAAAACGAAAGTCATACACAAGCCTTACAAACATAGACACATTGGGAACACAAGACATATTAATAAATATAAAATAATTGTCAGGATACAATCAGATGTGAAAGTGAGGAAGAAGCTGAGAACAGGGTCAAAAATGTTAAACTCCCTGGTGTATGGAATACAATCCTTCACAATAAAGAAATTTCCCACTAAAAAATGCAGAAAGTGTCTTCATTTAGAAACACTGGTATTAGAAGATTTAGTATTTACTAGTGAATCATTACTGATAGATCAGTGACAGTAGGAAATCAATTTTTGCTGTGTTTTGATATTATAATGGTTTACTCATATTTAATCTGAAATAATATTCAGAACCACTTGGAAGAACACATGAAAAAGCTATGAATACAGAAGGCCACATGGCCAAATTAGAAAGAAGAACATTGGCTCGAATAGTCTTCCACCTGCTTGAGATGTATCATAAAACAAACTGCATCAACTCCAAAAGATTTCTAAACAAGACTTAGTCCAAGGCATTTGATTGGGTCTTATAAAACAGAGATTCAACAACCAAGTAAGTTTCCAATGTTCTGTGTTTCACACAATAAACAATTTATATACACATCTCAACAGCTGTAATATACTAATGTGGTTTATAATTTTCAAAAATAGAAATAATTACATAACACGTATTAATATTATCAAATTGCTTTTTCTGCAAAAGGTATTTTTAGAAACAAAAATCCTATATAGGCTGCTTCTACCAAAATGTATGAAAGACACATCCTTTATCCATTGGTCAGAAAATTAGGTTTAGTATGATTTCTCTTTTTAATTTTTGTTCTATAAGCATTGATGGCAAAAAGTGTGTTTAATTATCCATATGCAATTAAACACTTAAGGGATTAATTAATTAGTTGGCATTTGTAACACTCTTTAAGATGAAAATCACTGTTTAAGAATTATCATTATTAATATGAACAGATGCAAGGGATGAAAGCATCATTTATGCATGCATACGGCACACCCATCAACTCTTAGCTTACACTTGATTATGAAGATGGATAAATATGCTCTTTGCTTTATCATAAATGTCAACTTTGTTAGGGCCCTATTCAAAGACGTGATTGTTCTGTGAGCCAACATGAGCACCAATTTCCAAATATCAAACCAATGTGTCTTCAGAAAAATTATGCCTCAAATCATTCTCAGTAATGCCTGTTTCCACTTATAGAAAAACTACATGTTTTGTGAAAGCACATTTAAACTACTTAAGTAAATTATGTCACCATTATATATACGTACTTGTTGTCCAATGCTGTTGGAAATGACACTACAAAATTAACTATCAGACAGGAAGTATTATTTATTTAAAAGAAGTAATAGAATTTGAGCCATTCTCTACTGCAACATCTAACAGTACATCATGTCCAACTGCAGATTTGTCATTTAATTTAAGCCTTGTTAAGTTAAATTTGGATATTTACTATCATTGTTATAATTATCTCCCTTTATAAGATAAAGGATATTCATTTAATGGAAGGGCAAATCTATACGAAAGCTTATTTTTGCATTTTATCTTTGGCGTGTTGATTTAATAAAATAAGGCTATTTTGGTACTACATTGACGTAAAGCCAAAACTCATTGAAAGCAATAAAAATCCATACAAACTGTTGACTAACGCTTTCATTTTAACCTAAGATAACATATTAAAACTTACAACGTGATAAGTGATGTCCTCACACGGTATCATAGCAAGTAATGAAGAAATAATATGGAGTTTACAGAGCCACTTATATCAACTTCCTAAATGGCCAAAACCTGTTATCTTAGTTCTGCAGACCATAAATTCAAATATATAATAGCAAGATGTTTTCCTTGAGAACATTTTTGATGCTTGGTAAAGCTTTATATTGGCATTTTTATTAAAAAATGTGTAGGTTGCTATAGTTATACGGAAATGGTATTTCAGCTTCCAACCTCTGTTTTCATAAAGTGAAAATATAAGCAAAACACTCATCAGAATAAAGTCTTAAGTACTTACTTTCGGTATAACACTTAATTGTGTTTCTAAATTTAATGAATAAATGTTAAATCAACATGAAAGCCAAGGCTTAAGCATGCAGAGAGTAATGCAAAGGAGGCTACAAAATTTGATAATTTAATGGAAACAATTTTTGGAATATATTCAGTGTCTTAGCACAACAGATATTCTTCTTTTAAAATGATTTTATTAAGATTTATATATTTTTAACTGTATGTCACTTAATGCTTGTAGCTAAAGATGATGAAGAAAGTCCTTTGTAATGAACTAAAACATTATATCTCTCTTTGTTACGGATTTTAAAACTTGTTGCCAATATATATAATTTGTTCAAGCATAGAATGTTTTATATTCTCATTATTATTTCTTTATCTTAACCTTCAATAGCAATGATGATCCTATCTTTATCTTAACAATAGCATACCTAATTTATATTTTCTTAGAAAATAAGCCGTCAGTAAATGGAAAGAATTATGTGCATCAAAGAAAATAAAATCTATGTTAAAAATATCCAGAGATGAAATCCACATTTTCATTGTTGTTATAGATTACCCAACTCCTAAGGGTCTTTCCAAAATTATGCCTAAGCAATTCCATTGATATTTCAAAAGATTAGTTACTACATTCTGGAAAATAACTCTTCACATAATTGAAGGAAGGTTTAAAATTAACTTTCAGCTTTCTTTCTCTATATACCAAGTTTAACATGTTAAAAGAGAGGATTTAGAAGTGACATGACTATCAACAATGACAAAGACCAGAGATTTAGGAGTAGATGACTGAAGTGGAGTGGCAGGTTAGACCATTCAAAATGTAGAGCACGGAAATATTTAAACCAATAAAAATAACAAGAACATTAGAGGATAAAAGACAGCAACTTGGCTATTAAAATATATAATTACTTGGATTATAAATCATTCTACTACAAAGACACATGCACATGTATATTTATTGCAGCAATATTTACAATAGCAAAGACTTAGAACCAACCCAAATGCCCATTAATGATAGACTGGACAAAGAAAATGTGGCACATATATACCATGAGAATACTACACAGTGATAAAAACGAATGAAATCATGTCATTTTCAGGGACATGGATGAAGCTGGAAACCATCATTTTCAGCAAACTAACACAGGAACAGAAAACCAAACACCGCATGTTCTGGCAAATGTATCCCAGAACTCAAACTAAATTTAAAATTAAGAAAAAGAAAAAAAGAAATAAAGGAATCAAAAAAAAGTAGATTAAAAAAAGGGAAAAAAACATGTAATTAGTGAGGAATAGTGGGAAGCAGGTGGTCAAGGAGAAGCATCTAGGGTAGTAACAGGTGCTTCAAAATTCTTTGCTTTTCTAGGGAGGAAGATAAAACAGTGACATAAAAGTGGTAATGAAAGTTTAGTCAAGGACCTAGTTCACCTCTGCAGTACAGATGAAAAGGGAGAGAATACAGTATATTCAACTGACATCCAGGCTTTTGCATTAGTTAGGAAAGTTCTGAAAAAAAATGATGAATATTTAATTGATTTTGTTGAGGACAGATTTTGAGCTCACATGAACATCAAAGAAGAGTTTGTGTTGACAGGAGTTAGGAAGGGGTGGACACTGTATTCATATTGGGGGATACACTGAACATTTTGTAGATGAACCTAAATGCTGACAGATAACCTGGGAGGTTGTGAATTGCTCTAGATACCAGCTAAGAAAATGGGACATGATTGAAATTATTTGGATGGTTTCTTAGAAAGAGCTAATCAAAGACACTTGAGACTGCCTGTGCTCTTAGGCAGTCTATATTGCTAGTGTCCAAACCGTTGGCAGATACGAAGTAAGATTTTTTGTTTGTTTTTTGAGATAGAGTCTCCCTTTGTCATGAGGCTGGAGTGCAATGGCGTGATCTCAGCTCACTGCAACCTCCGCCTCCCGGGTTCAAGCAATTCTCCTGCCTCAGCCTGCCAAGTAGCTGGGATTACAGACCCCTGCCACTGCTCCTGGCTAATTTTTTGTATTTTTAGTAGAGATGGGGTTTTGCCATGTTGGCCAGGCTGGTCTCAAACTCCTGACCTCAAGTGATCCACCCACCTCGGCCTCCCAAAGTGCTGGATTACAGGCGTGAGCCACCGTACCCGGCCTGAAGTAAGTTTTTTTATTCGACCCTGCAATGGGTGACACAGAGAGCATGGGAGAACATTTTAAGCAGAGTTATCTGGGTAATCCTAGTGTTCTGAAATTTTAAATTGATGTGCTTCATGTGAGAACTCTCATTACATGTCATAAAAAATCAGATATACTGTGTGAATTAGAAAATGTTTTTGCTTTTAGTTCTGAAATCACATTGTTTCATCCATCTAATTACTAGCCCAGTTATTCCTTTTTCAGTTTTCTCTTTCTGAAAGTTTGGGCATTCAACTTAGATTTAGCCTATAAACTTCTCATGTATTTTTTGTTACTTTTTAATCACTTTGTCTTTTTGTTCTACTCAGTAGAGCAATCTTCAATTTTACCTAAAATGAGTATTCTGTCATTCAATTTTTTTATTTCCAAGTGTATTTCTTATTTAAGAAACATGTCTTTTAAAACATGTTCTCATTTTATGGACTTAATAAACTTCGTGGTATTTCTGAGGACATTAGCTATATTGACTTAAATTTCCGTCTAATCTCAGCATCACCTGTTTCTTTAAATTCCTTTTTTAAGTTTCTTGGTTTTGTTTTCTCTCGTTGATGCAGAAGTCTTTTTTCAAAGTGTGGATCACAATTTGCTGTCATATTGAAGAGTCTGTCAATGTACCTCTTGGCTGTATAAATATCTATTTTGAGAAATGTCTATTTAGCTCTTATTTTACAGTACATACATGTATCAAAACATCACATTGTACCCCATAAATATGTATAATAAAAAAGAGTAAGATATTTTAACAGCACGGGATCTCTGTTTCAAGTGAGAGATTGGATAGCAATTCATCCTTTTTATGGAAATAAAGCCCAAACAGCACAGCACATCTTTTGTCTGGGATTATGCAGTTTATTCAGAGAAGAGTATCTCATTCTCTTGATTTAGGGAGGATGAGAGAAGAATGTCCCTGTGTTCTTGGTCTTGGAGCTTATCTATATAGTTTGTCACTATTTTTTTCAGTAATTTAAGTTATTCTTATTGCTCTTGCTTTTAGTGTGAGATCATTTTCTGGTAATCCCATATCTGGACAACCTTTGGTTAATTTTTTCATAGACTAAATTTTCTGTTCACTTTGTAGAGAGATGTAATCAACTGGTTTCCCTGATGCGAACTGCAAATTGAGTTTTAACTTCTTCTTATTCATATTTTTTAATATCCTTACATTTTTAGTCCCATACCTTACTCTCATTTAAAGAAATTCCTCCTTTCTCCAATTCTGGATTTGCCTATTGCACTTGAAGCAAATCAGCTTTATGATTCCATGGGCAGATGTCAGTTTTCTCTTTGAGGATACTATCTAAACAGATGTTCATCCACTTTTCACCTTTTAAAGCTTAGTTTAGTTTCTGCTTCTCAGCTTGTATCACTTGTACATCCTCCTTGACATTCTTATTCCTTTATGACCAACTTAGTGTTGATGCAGGAAAGAGCAAAAATAAATAACTTCACACAATATGCCATGTTTTGGTCATAATTATATTTTATTCTTATTATTTTCACTATTTTTGTTATTTTTCTTTTTTGCATTTTTAAGCTAAGAAGTTGATGATATGTTTTAGTCAAAAATTCTTTCGGCCGGGCATGGTGACTCACGCCTGTAATCCCAACACTTTGGGAGGTCGAGGCAGGTGGATTACGAGGTCAGGAGTTGGAGACCAGTCTGACCAACACGGTGAAACCCGGTCTCTACTAAAACTACAAAAATTATCCAGGCATGGTGGCATGCGCCTGTAATCCCAGCTATTGAAGAGGCTGAGGCAAGAGAATCACTTGAGCCCGGGAGGTGGATGTTGCAGTGAGCCGAGATTGAGCACTGCACTCCAGCCTGGGTGATAAGAGCAAGACTCTGCCTCAAAAAAACCAAAAGAAAAGAAAAAGAAAAAAAGAAAAACAATTCTTTCAAGTAAAATTAAAATTGAGATGAATGTAACAACACCAACATGTCACATTGTGTTATTTATGAATAATTATTTCAGTGCAAAACTCTACATAATAGGCTAAGTTAAATATAATAGGTAATTATATCACAGTGAACTTAACATAGTTATTGACATTAAGATTTAATACTTAAATGGAATATATACAGTGAGTCCTATGTAACAAAAAACAACTTTGTGCAAAACAAATTAGTTTTCCCAAAAATATATAAAAGAATTGCTTGTCATACATAGATTTGAAGGAAACCATGTAAAAACATAAAACAGATTTACTCCAAATTTTTTATGTTTAGATGGAGGATCAATTTTTTACATAAATTTTCAAAGTTTAGAAGCAATTTTATTGTTCTTTATGATAAGCTTCATTTGGTGCTTTATTATAGTGGAAAAATACTCTCATGTAAAAGTCTTGTAGCTTTTGATAATATCCCTCAGGTTCATCTTAAACTGCCTGGAATTTACAATCAACTCGCAAAACTCATTCAAAATTTTTGGCAATATGAGCAGATTGAAGGTTACGATTGTATAATATTTTGGTATAATTACCTGTGACCTTGTAAAAGTAAACTGCAAACATCTGCTGAAAAACTGATCATCGTCATCTCCATACATGTGAGAAGTTCTGAAATATTCTGTTATGCGGTAGCCAGAAAATAAGAAGAAATAAATTAAGAAATAAATTGCTCAGTAAAATATAAACAATGCAAAATCCATTTGTGTCTAAAAATTTTACCATAGAGAATGATCTCACTAAAAAAATTATTTTCTTAAGATGTAACAAGAGAATCAAGCTTTTTAAAAAAATTCAATGTACTTAGAAAGTAATAAAAGGTATATAAAGAATGAACTGTGTGATCAAGTTGTTATTCTAATACATATGAGACAATATTGCTCCTAGAAGTTATAAAAAATGGGGAAAATTATTATAGTGGTAACAACTATTTTTATTTCTTTTAATATTAGCATCAATTTTCCTCAAGTAGATTTTGTTAACATGCAAAATATAAAAATAAACATTTAATTTTTTTTAATTGCGGATACTGTTTGCACCGTCCCCCACCCCCACCAAAACAAAACAAAACAAAACAACAACAACAACAAAAACAAGGACTGGCTTCTCCAGTGCTTGCCACCTTTGTCAAAGCACCTGACAACACTGTAAAAGCACTCACAGCCAGCAGAGCTACCTCACCTGACAGTTATCACCCTAGGGCCTGAAAATGGCCTACCTGGTGGCCCCCAAGCTCACTGAACTAGACCAATGACTCCACAAACACCCACAGTCTAAGCCACTGAGCTACATGCAGACATCATTGAGATGGATTTTTTTAAAATATCACAGATTAAAAAGGCATCCCATTCTAATTAAACCCAAAATCAAGCTGGAGTAGCTATACTTAGATAAAATAGACTTAAGTAAAACACTGTAAAAAGAGTCAAAGAAGGTCATTATAAAATAATAAAGGAATCAATTTAGCAAGAAGATATAACAATTATATTCTCACACAACACTGGTGCACTTAGATATATAAAGCAATATTAGTAATCCTAAAGAAAAAATAGACACAAATACAATAAAAGCTGGGGACTTCAACAACACACTTCTAGCATTAGATCACCTAGACAGAAAATCGACAAACATCAGATATAATGTACACTGTAGAACAAATGAATCTAACAGATATTTACAGAATATTTCATCCAACAGATACATAAAACACATTTTCCTCATCAGTACATGAAACTCTCTCCAAGATAGACCATACGTTAGAACACAAAAAAGTTCTTAACAAATTTCAAAAAATCAAAACTATATCAAGTATCTTCTCAGACCACAACAGAATAAATCTAGAAATTTATAACAAGAAGCCGGGCAAGATGGCTCACGCCTGTAATTCCAGCACTTTGGGAGGCCAAGGTGGGCAGATCACGAGGTCAGGAGATCGAGACCATCCTGGCTAACATGGTGAAACCCCGTCTCTACTAAAAATACAACAAACTAGTCAGGTGTAGTGGCAGGCCTGTAGTCCCAGATACTCAGGAGGCTGAGGCAGGAGAATTGCTTGAACCTGGAGGCGGAGGTTGCAGTGAGCCGAGATCGCGCCACTGCACTCCAGCCTGGGCAACAGAGCAAGACTCAGTCACACACACAAAAAAAGAAAAGAAATTGATAACAAGAGGAACTTTGGAAACTATATATACACGGAAATCAAACAATGTGATCCTCAATGACCATTGGGTCAAGGGAGAAATAAAAAATAAAATTTTAAATATTTCTTGTAACAAATAAAAATTAAAATATAACGTACTAAAATCTAGGAGATACAGTAAAAACACTGCTAAGAGGGAATTTTATAGCAACAAGTGCCTACACTAGAAAAGTAGAAAGATTTTAAATAAATAATCTAGTAATGCATCTTAGAGAGCTGGAAAAGCACCAACAAATCAAACCCAAGATTAGTAGAAGAAATGAATAAAAATCAGAGCAGAACTAAACTAGAGACCAAAAAACAATAGAAAAGACCAACCAAAAAATGATTTCTTGAAAAGATAAGCAATATCAATAAACCACTTGCTAAGCTAAGCAAGAAAAAACAAAAGGATATCCAATAAACAACACCAAAATGAAAAAGAATATATTAATATTACAATTGACACAGAAATACAAAAGATTATCAGTGATTTTTATGAACAACTCTACACTAAGGAACTGGAAAACCTATACGAAATAAATAAATTTCTGGACACGTGCAACCTACCAAGTTTGAATCAGGAACAAATACAAAAACTGAACAGAACAATAGTAAGTAAAAGATCAAAGCAGGAATCAAAGTCTCTGATATGGTTCGGCTCTGTTTCCTCACCCAAATCTCATGTTGAACTGTGTTGGGGAGGGGCCTGGTGGGAAGTGATTGAGTCATGGGGGCAGACTTCCCCTTTCTTCTTCTCATGATAGTGAATGAGTTCTCATGAGATCTGGTTATTTAAAAGTGTGTAGCACTCCCCACTTCGCTCTCTTTCTCTCCTGCTCCTCCATGGTAAGACGTGCTTGCTTTCTCTTAGCTTTCTGCCATAATTCTAAGTGTCCTGAGGCCTTCTAGCCATGCCTCCTGTACAGCCTGTGTAACTATCAATTAAACCTCTTTCCCTTATAAACTTACCCAGTCTCCGGTAATTTTTTAATACTAGTGTGAGAACGGACTAATATAGCCTCTCAAGAGTGAAAAAGTCCAGGACCAGATGGCTTCACTACCAAATTTTACCAAGCTTTCAAAGAATAACTAACACCAACAACTAACACACTATTCCATCAAAATGAAAATAAGGCAACTCTTCCTAACTCATACTATGAGACCAGCACTACGTGGATATGAAAACCAAACAAGGACACAACGAAAATAAGAAAACTACAGGCCAATGCCTCTGATGAACATAAATATAAAAATCTTTACAAAATAGTAGTAAAACAGATCCAATAGCACACAAAAAAAACTATAATACAACATGCATAAGTGTGATATATTCCAGGGAAGAAAGGATGGTTCAGCAAATGCACATCAGAAAATGTGATACATTATATCATCAGAATGAAGGATATCATCCTAATAGATGCTGAAAAAGCATTTGATAAAATTCAACATCCCTTCATGATCAAAGCTGCCATAGAAGCCACATATCTCAACATTAAAAGTCCATACACAACAACTCTATAGCTACTGTCATACTGAATGGAGAAGAGTGGAAAGCCTTTTCTCTAATAACTGGAAAAAGACAAGAAAGCCAAAAATGCTCACTTTTCACCACTTCTGTTCAACAAAATACTAGAAGTCCCAGCCAGAGCATTTAAGAAAAAGAAACAAAGAGAAGCCATCTAAATTGGCAAACAGGATGTCAAGTTGTCTCTCCTTGCTAATAATATCATCTTATATGTAAAAACCTAAAGACTCCACCAAAAAACTCAGGTCTGATAAATGAATTCAGTAAAGGTTCAGGATACAAAATCAACATAGAAAAATTGGTAGCATTTCTATACACCAATAATGAACTAGCTAAGAAAAATATAAAGAAGACAATCCCATTTACAGTGGCTTCAAATGAAACAAAATATCTAGGAATAAATTTAACTGTAAGTGTAAAATATTTCTAAAAGGAAAACTACAAAACAATGATAAAAAAAAAAAAATGAAGTGGATAGAAGTAAATGGAATGACAACCCATGCTCATAGGTTGAAATAATTAATATTGTTAAAATAACCATCTTAATTCCCCAAATCAGTATCTAGATGCAATGCAATCTCTACCAAAATTCTAATGTCATTTTTCACAAAATTAGAAGGACAATCCTAAACTTGTATGAAACCAGAAAAGAGCCTGAATAGTCAAAGCAATCCTGAGCAAAAAGCACAAAGCTGGAAGCATCCTACTACCTGACTTATTACAAGGCTTTGGTAAACAAAACAGCTTGGTATTGGTATAAAAACAAACACATAAACTAATAAAATAGAACAAAGGATCCAGAAAAAAAATTCCTGACCTCTCTTTCTCACCATTACAAAAATCAACTCAAGATTGCTTAAAAACTGAAATGTACGATGCGAAACTCTAAAGCTTCGAGAAGAAAACATAAGGAAAACAATTCAGGACATTGGTGTAGGTAAAGATTTTATGGCTAAGACCTCAGAGGCACAGAAAATAAAAATTTAAAAATAGACAAATGTGACTAGATTAAATTTAAAAGCTTCTGCACAACAAAAGAAACGTTCATCAAAGTGAAGAGAAAATCTACAGAATGGGACAAAATATTTGCAAACTATTCAACTGACAGAGAACTAATATCCAGAATATTCAAAGAAATCTAACATCTCAACAGTAGCAAAACAAAAATGTCATTAAAGAGTGGGCAAAAATTATGAATAGAAATTTCTCAAAAGAAGATACACAAATGGCCAACAGGTACATAAAAAATGCTCAACATAGCTAATCATCAGGGAAATGCAAACCAAAATCACAACGAAATATCATTTTATATCAGTTAGAATGGCTATGATCTTTTTTATCTTTATTTTATTTTACTTTAAGTTCTGGGATACATGTGCAAAATGTGCAGGTTTGTTACATAAGTATACATGTGCCATGGTGGTTTGCTGCACCTATCAACCCGTCATCTAGGTTTTAAGCCCCACATGCATTAGGTATTTGTCCTAATGCTCTCCTTCCCCTTTCCCCCCAACCCCCGACAGGTCCCAGTGTGTGATGTTCCCCTCCCAGTGTCCATGTGTTCTCATTGTTCAACTCCCACTTACGTGTAAGAAAATGCAGTGTTTGGTTTTCTGTTCCTGTGTTCGTTTGCTGAGAATGATAGCTTCCAGTTTCATCCATGTCCCTCCAAAAGACATGAACTCATTCTTTTTTATGGCTGCATAGTTAGAATGGTTATTACCAAGAAGATTAAAAAAATCACAGATGCTGGCAAGGATACAGCAATGTAAATTCATATAGCCATTATGAGAACCAGTATGGAGGTCCCAACAACAACAACAACAACAACAACAACAAACGGTGTATTTTTGCAAATGAATAGATATCGGTGGATCAAAGGGATACCTGCCCTCACATTTTATTGCAACACTATTTGCAATAGCAAATATATGAAATCAACTTAAGTGTCCATGAATGAACAAATGAATTTTTGAAAATGTGGTTTGTATACAATGGAATACTATTTGGCCACAAAAGAGAATGCAAACATGACATTTGCAGCAACATTGTAGGAGCTAGAGGTCATTTGTTAAGTGAAGTAAGACAGGCACAAAAAGACAGATATTGCAGGTTTTCACCCATATTCAGGAGCTAAAATAATTGATCTCATGAAGATAGAATAGAGAGTGAAATGATAGATATCAGAGGACAAGGAGGATGCGATAGTAGAAGAGAGGTAAATGGGTATAAGCATACAATTAGATAGAAGTTAAAAGTTTGATTTTTGATAGCAGAGTGGGGTGACTATAGTTAGCAACAATGTGTTGTATATTTCAGAGTCGCTGGAAAAGACAAATTGCTCACAAAATATTTAAATGAGAAATGCTCAATGTGATGGATCTTCCAAATTTCCTGACTTAATCATCATACATTCTATGTAACAAACACTTACTTGTAGTCCATAAATACGTAAAATATCACACATTAATAAAAATAAAAGATTCAAAAATTTCAAAAATTAAAAAGAGAAATTAGAACATAATTTACTAAAAACTCATTTCATTCAAAGTTGTTGTGATTTTACCATTTTATTACATGTCCTACCTATGTACCTTGATGGATATTTTCTGGGGAGGTTTCAATTAAGGTTTTAGGAAAAGTTTTTAAAATTTATTTCAAAACTTACTAAACATCTCTTCTGTCAAGGCACTGAGCTATGTTCTATGGGTTGTATTGAACGGTTTCAGGATACAGATCACACCCTGAAAATAAAGCTGAGTATGTTATGTGCTGTCCTATCACATGGAAGTCAATTGACAAGGAAATTGGAAGAAAATAATGACAAGCTTGATGATATGCATGTTCCTAATTTGAGGTTTGAATATATGGGAGCTGCTTGTAAACAATTCCTGTATCTCTGCTTCAGATGCATATTTAATGCCAAAATGCTTGTGCAGAAAGCAAGTCAATAGGGAATCCATACAAAAAGAGCGATCCAAGGATTATTATCCATGTTAGGAGTTTATCTGCTACATGATTTATTTATACTAAGCTTTATTAATATAGAAAGTAAGTGGAAGGTATTGCCTTAAAAATACTTACTCTATCATTTGAGAGTCAAGAGATACAGTCACAATTGTATTAATATTATAATGAGGTTTGAAAATGAATGGGTATAAAAGTAATAATAGCAACACTTAATGGATGATTCTGAAACTTTTGCCAGTGATTGTTCTAAAACTTTTATACTGCATTAACTCAAGTAATCATGATAATAGCATAATGAAATGAATTCTATTTTTATAAACATTTGCAAATGAAGAAGCTGAGCAAAAGTCTAAGGCCATTTGCCAGACAGTGGGGAAGCCAGGATACCCACATTCAGTTCCATTCTCAGTTCTTAAGCATATGTTATATCAATTCAGTAATAAGCCTTTTAGAATTTCACTGGAAATGTGTATGTAGAATTTGTAGTCACTGGGATGCTGAGGGAAGATTTCATGAGAAGATGGTTCCTTAAACGCATGCATAAGTATGAATGGATTTAGTAGTATAGTACATGGGTCAGTAAAGATAAATTCACTAATGCAGCAGAGTGGTGTTTGCACTTTAGTGGGTTAAAATAATCAGAAGTTACTGTTAAAAATACAGATTCCTGAACTCTATGCCTGGAGGTGTTGGTTTTCAGAAGGCCTTGAGTACACCAGGGAAATTACTTTTTAATAAGATCTCTAGATGATTTTGATGCCAAGTCTATAGAGGATGCTATGAATACACAAGTATTTTGTATTCAAATTGAATTTCTATTCCAATGAAGTTATGTGGACGGGAGCATTTAAAAAAGCATGCAACAATGTATCTCACTAAACAAACACATCTACATAGAAAATAATACCAAATAGAAGAGAAACTAGTTCTTATTTCATAGATTTTTACACTCATTTGAATGTAAACTCACAATGTAAACTTATACAATAATGGTTATGCCATTGCCACATTCTTAGTATCTCATATTGTCTTACAAATTGCATTTATCTTTATTTCCAACCCATGCTTTGACTATTTATTTCAATTCTCCAAGAAGAATCTTAGTTCTTAGCATAGACATACCAGCATTCCAGTAGAGGATGTATGATTTTAAAAAGGCATACTTTTTTTTTTTCACTTACCATAATTACTTTGAAATGTGCCCACACTGTTGTCTGTATGAATAGTTTATTCCTTTGATCTCTGAGTGTCATTCCATTGTGTGTAAATGCCATAATTTGCTTATTCATTTGCCTGTTGAGGGACATTTGTATTGTTTTCTGTGTTGGGCCATTACCATAAAGCTGCTATGAATGTTTGTATGCGTGTTGACCAGACTCAGGAAGGGGAACATCACACATCGGGGCCTATTATGGGGAGTGGGGGATAGCATCGGGAGTTATATCTGATGTAAATGACAAGTTGATAGGTGCTGACGAGTTGATGGATGCAACACACCAACATGGCACAAGTATACATATGTAACAAACCTGCATGCTGTACACATGTACCTTAGAACTTAAAGTATAATAATAATAAAAGAAAAAAGAAAAGAAAACATGGCACATACACACCATGGAATACTATGCAGTCATAAAAAAGGATGAGTTCATGTCCTTTGTAGGGACACGAATGAAGCTGGACACCATCATTCTCAGCAAACTATTGCAAGGACAAAATACCAAACCCTGCATGTTCTTACTCATAGGTGAGAATCGAACAATGAGAACACTTGGACACAGGAAGGGGAACGTCACACATCTGGGCCTGTTGTGGGGCGGGGAGAGGGAGGAGGGATAGCATTAGGAGATATACCTAATGTAAATGACGAGTTAATGGGTGCAGCATACCAACATGGCACATGTATGCATATGTAACAAACCTGCACATTGTGCACATGTGCCCTAGAACTTAAAGTATAATAAAAAGAATATAAAAAAAGAATATGGTTTAGCAATGAATGTTGATTTTCTTCTGTTATAGAAAAAGCATTTACCGGCTGGGCGGAGCAGATGGCCAAATAGGAACAGCTCCAGTCTCCAGCTCCCAGCGCCAGCGACACACCCAAGATGGGTGATTTCTGCATTTTCAACTGAGGTACCGGGTTCATCTCACTAGGGAGTGCCAGACAGTCGGTGCTGGTCAGCTGCGGCAGCCCCACCAGTGAGAGCTGAAGCAGGGCAAGGCATCACCTCACGTGGGAAGCTCAAGGGGAAAGGGAATCCCTTTTCCTAGCTGGGGAACTGAGACACACAACACCTGGAAAATCAGGTAACTCCCACCCCAATACTGCGCTTTACCAAGGGTCTTAGCAAATGGCACACCAGGAGATTATATCCCACACCTGGCCAGGAGGGTCCCACGCCAGCGGAGCCTCCCTCATTGCTAGCAGAGCAGTCTGTGATCTAACTGCAACGCAGCAGCGAGGCTGGGGAAGGGGCGCCTGCCATTGCTGAGGCTTAAGTAGGTAAACAAAGCCGATGGGAAGAATGAACTGAGTGTAGCCCACAGCAGCTCAAGGAGACCTGCCTGTCTCAGTAGACTTCACCTCTGGGAACAGGGCACAGCTAAACAAACAAAAAAAAGCAACAGAAACCTCTGCAGAGGTAAACCACCCTGTCTGACAGCTTTGAAGAGAGCAGTGGATCTCCCAACATGGAGACATGAGAACGGACAGACTGCCTGCTCAAGTGGGTCCCTGACCCCTGAATAGCCTAACTGGGAGACAGCCCCCATTAGGGGCAGACCGACACCCCACACCTCATACTGCGGGGTACACCCTTGAGACGAAGCTTCCAAAGTAAGAATCAGAGAGGTACACTCGCTGTTCAGCAATATTCTATCTTCTGCAGCCTCTGCTGCTGATACCCAGGCAAACAAGGTCTTCAGTTGACCTCAAGCAATCTCCAACAGACCTACAGCTGAGGGTCCTGACTGGTAGAAGGAAAACTAACAAACAGGAAGGACACCCACACCAAAACCCCATCAGAACATCACCAACGTCAAAGACCAAAGGCAGATAAAACCACAAAGATGGGGGAAAAGCAGGGCAGAAAAGCTGGAAATTCAAAAAATCAGAGTGCATCTCCCACTCCAAAGGAGTGCAGCTCATCTCCAGCACCGGATCAAAGCTGGACAGAGAATGACTTTGACGAGTTGAGAGAAGAAAGTTTCAGTCCATCAAGCTTCTCAGACCTAAAGGAGGAATTACGTACCCAGCGCAAAGAAACTAAAAATCTTGAAAACAGAATGGAAGAATGGATAACCAGAATAATCAATGCAGAGAAGACCATAAACGAACTGACAGAGATAAAAACCATGACATGAGAAATATGTGACAAACGCACAAGATTCAGTAACTGACTCAATCAACTGGAAGAAAGAGTATCAGCGACTGAGGATCAAATGAATGAAATGAAGCGAGAAGAGAAGCCTAAAGAAAAAAGAGGAAAAAGAAATGAACAAAGCCTTCAAGAAGTATGGGATTATGTGAAAAGACCAAATCTACATCTGATTGGGGTGCCTGAAAGTGAGGGGGAAAATGGAACCAAGGTGGAAAACACTCTTCAGGATATCATCCAGGAGAACTTAACCAACCTACTAAGGCAGGCCAACACTCAAATTCAGGAAATACAGAGAACGCCACAAAGATACTCCTCCAGAAGAGCAACTCCAAGACACATAATTGTCAGATTCACCAAAGTTGAAATGAAGGAAAAACTGTTAAGGGCAGCCAGAGAGAAAGGTCCAGTTACACACAAAGGGAAGCCCATCAGACTAACAGCAGATCTCTCGGCAGAAACCCTACAAGCCAGAAGAGAGTGGGGGCCAATATTCAACATTCTTAAAGAAAAGAATTTTAAACCCAGAATTTCATATCCAGCCAAACTAAGTTTCATAAGTCAAGGAGAAATAAAATCCTTTACAGATAAGCAAATGCTTAGAGATTTTGTCACCACCAGGCCTGCCTTACAAGAGACCCTGAAGGAAGCACTAAACGTGGAAAGGAACAACCGGTACCAGCCATTGCAAAAACATGCCAAAATGTAAAGAACATCGAGGCTAGGAAGAAACTGCATCAATTAACAAGCAAAATAACCAGTTAATATCATAATGACAGGATCAAGTTCACACATAACAATATTAACCTTAAATATAAACGGACTAAATGGTCCAATTAAAAGACACAGACTGGCAAACTGGATAAAGACTCAAGACCCATCAGTTTGCTGTATTCAGGAGACCCATCTCACATGCAGAGACACACACAGGCTCAAGATAAAGGGATGGAGGAAGATCTACCAAGAAAATGGAGAACAAAAACACGCAGGGGTTGCAATCCTAGTCTCTGATAAAATAGACTTTAAACCATCAAAGATCAAAGGAGACAAAGAAGGCCATTACATAATGGAAAAGGGATCAATTTAACAGGAAGAGCTAACTATCCTAAATATATATGCACCCAATATAGGAGCACCCAGATTCATAAAGCAAGTCCTTAGAGACTTACAAAGAGACTTAGACTCCCATACAATAATAATGGGAGACTTCAACACCCCACTGTCAACATTAGACAGATCAACGAGACACAAAGTTAACAAGGATATCCAGGAATTGAACTCATCTCTGCACCAAGCGGACCTAATAGACATCTACAGAACTCTCCACCCCAAATCAATAGAATATACATTCTTCTCAGCACCACATCACACTTATTCCAAAATTGACCACATAATTGGAAGTAAAGCACTCCTCAGCAAATGTACAAGAACAGAAATTATAACAAACTGTCTCTCAGACCACAGTGCAATCAAACTAGAACTCAGGAATAAGAAACTCAATCAAAACTGCTCAACTACATGGAAACTGAACAACCTGCTCCCAAATGACTACTGGGTACATCACGAAATTAAGGCAGAAATAAAGATGTTGTTTGAAACCAATGAGAACAAAGATACAACATACCAGAATCTCTGAGACACATTTAAAGCAGTGTGTAGAGGGAAATTTATAGCACTAAATGCCGACAAGAGAAAGCAGGAAAGATCTATAATTGACACTCTAACATCACAATTAAAAGAACTAGAGAGGCAAGAGCAAACACATTCAAAAGCTAGCAGAAGGCAAAAATTAACTAAGATCACAGCAGAACTGAAGGAGAGAAAGACACAAAATCCCTCCAAAAAATCAGTGAATCCAGGAGTTCGTTTTTTGAAAAGATCAACAAAATGGATAGACCACTAGCAAGACTTATAAAGAATAAAAGAGAGAAGAATCAAATAGATGTCATAAAAAAGGATAAAGGGGAAATCACCACCGACCCCACAGAAATACAAACTACCGTCAGAGAATGCTATAAACACCTCTACACAAATAAACTAGCAAATCTAGAAGAAATGGATAATTTCCTGGACACTTAAACACTCTCCCAAGACTAAACTAGGAAGAAGTTGAATCCCTGAATAGACCAATAGCAGGCTCTGAAATTGAGGCAATAATTAATAGCCTATCAACCAAAAAAAGTCCAGGACCAGATGGATTCACAGCTGAATTCTACCAGAGGTACAAGGAGGAGCTGGTACCATTCCTTCTAAAAGTATTCCAATCAATAGAAAAAGAGGGAATCCTCCCTAACTCATTTTAGGAGACCAGCATCATCCTGATACCAAAGCCTGGCAGAGACACAACAAAAAAATAGAATTTTAGACCAATATCCGTGATGAATATTGATGCAAAAATCCTCAATAAAATATTGGCAAACCAAATCCAGCAGCACATCAAAAAGCTTATGCACCATGATCAAGTGGGCTTCATCCCTGGGATGCAAGGCTGGTTCAACATACACAAATCAATAAATGTAATCCAACATACAAACAGAACCAAACACAAAAACCACATGATTATCTCAATAAATGCAGAAAAGGCCTTTGACAAAATTCAACAGCCCTTCATGCTAAAAATGCTCAATAAATTCGGTATTGATGGAACGTATCTCAAAATAAGAGCTATTTATGACAAACCCACAGCTAATATCATACTGAATGGGAAAAAACTGGAAGCATTCCCTTTGAAAACTGGCACAAGACAGGGATGCCCTCTCTCACCACTCCTATTCAACATAGTGTTGGAAGTTCTGGCTAGGGCAATCAGGCAAGAGAAAGAAATCAAGGGTATTCAGTTAGGAAAAGAAGAAGTCAAATTGTCCCTGTTTGCAGATGACATGATTGTATATTTAGAAAACCCCATTGTCTCAGTCCAAAATCTCCTTAAACTGATAAGCAACTTCAGCAAAGACTCAGGATACAAAATCAATGTGCAAAAATCATAAGCATTCTTATACACCAGTAACAAACAAACAGAGAGTCAAATCATGAATGAACTTCCATTCACAATAGCTTCAAAGAGAATAAAATACCTTGAAATCCAACTTACAAGGGATGTAAAGGACCTCTTCAAGGAGAACTACAAAGCACTGCTCAGTGAAATAAAAGAGGACAGAAAAAAATGGAAGAACATACCATGCTCATGGATAGGAAGAATCAATATTGTGAAAATGGCCATACTGCCCAAGGTTATTTATAGATTCAATGCCATCCCCATCAAGCTTCCAATGAGTTTCTTCACAGAATTGGAAAAAACTGCTTTAAAGTTCACATGGAACCAAAAAAGACCCGTCATTGCCAAGACAATCCTAAGCCAAAAGAACAAAGCTGGAGGCATCACGCTACCTGACTTCAAACTATACTACAAGGCTACAGTAACCAAAACAGCATGGTACTGGTACCAAAACAGAGATATAGACCAATGGAACAGAACAGAGTCCTCAGAAATAATACCACACATCTACAGCCATCTGGTCTTTGACAAACCTGAGAAAAACAAGAAATGGGGAAAAGATTCCCTATTTAATAAATGACGCGGGGAAAATTGGCTAGCCATAAGTAGAAAGTTGAAACTGCATCCTTTCCTTACTCCTTATACGAAAGTTAATTCAGGATGTATTAGAGACTTAAATGTTAGACCTAATACCATAAAAACCCTAGAAGAACACCTAAGTAATACAATTCAGGACATAGGCATGGGCAAGGACTTCATGTCTAAAACACCAAAAGCAACAGCAACAAAAGCCAGAATTGACAAATGGGATCTAATTAAACTAAAGAGCTTCTGCACAGCAAAAGAAACTACCATCAGAGTGAACAGGCAACCTACAGAATGGGAGAAAATTTTTGCAATCTACTCATCTGACAAAGGGCTAATATCCAGAACCTACAAAGAACTCAAACAAATTTACAAGAAATAAACCCCATCAAAAAGTGGGCAAGGGATATGAACAGACATTTCTCAAAAAAAGACATGCATACAGCCAACAGACACATGAAAAAATGCTTGTCATCATTGGTCATCAGAGAAATGCAAATCAAAACCACAATGAGATACTATCTCCCACCAGTTAGAATGGCAACCATTAAAAAGTCAGGAAACAACAGGTGCTGGAGAGGATATGGAGAAATGGGAACACTTTTGCACTGTTGGTGGGATTGTAAACTAGTTCATCCATTATGGAAAACAGTATGGCAATTCCTCAAGGATCCAGAACTAGAAGTACCATATGACCCAGCCATCCCATTACTGGGTATATACCGAAAGGATTATAAATCATGCTGCTATAAAGACACATGCACACGTATGTTCATTGCGGCACTATTCACAATAGCAAAGACTTGGAATCAACCCAAATGTCCATCAGCAACAGACTGGATTAAGAAAATGTGGCACATATATACCATGGAATACTATGCAGCCTTAAAAAAGGATGAGTTTGTGTCCTTTGTAGGGACATGGATGCAGCTGGAAACCATCATTCTCAGCAAACTATCGCAAGAACAGAAAACCAAACAACGCATGTTCTCACTTATAGGTGGGAACTGAACAATGAGATCACTTGGACTCAGGAAGGGGAACATCACACACCGGGCCTATTATGGGGAGGGGGGAGGAGGGAGGGATTGCTTTGTGAGTTATACCAGATGTAAATGAGAAGTTGATGGGTGCTGACGAGTTGATGAGTGTAGCATACCAACATGGCACAAGTATACATTGTAACAAACCTGCACATTATGCACATGTACCCTAGAACTTAAAGTATAATAAAAAAAAATTTTTTTTTAAAAAGAGCATTTATCAATCCTTAACTTTTTCAAAGATCTCTCTGAGCAGACAGCTTAAATCATGCAATAAGATCATACATCAAAACCAATTCTTTCTACTTCAAGATAAAACTCGTCCTAGGGGTTTGGTTTTATACGTATACTTCTCATGAAAAATTACAGTCAGGTCAAAAAAGGCAGCCGTGTAATGTGGCTTTCAAACCGTAAGATCATGTTTTGATTAACAATGGTAATAATTGCAGGCTGGAATAAGTTAGACTTTATTGAAGTCATTGTGCCCTGCTCTCAGTGCCCCAGCAGAATTGGTTTCAATCTCATTCTGCCTAGGAACTTGGTAATTGTGTCTGTCCTACCAGTCATCACATTGTGATTTTTGCTTAGTGTCTGTCTTGAACCAGACTTTATGGAAACACATGGAGCTCATATCAAGGTAATGTTATATTTAAAGAATAATTCACAAAGACAACTTGAATGTAAATAATGATGGAAATTTATTGTTTATAATTTCTTGTACATTGTTATTCAATGTGATTTGACATCTTGCCGATTTCCTAAGAACAATGCACCAATTTGAAGCGTTTCTGAAACATGAGAGCATCATAAGAAAAATATAAGTACTACCTTTTATATGTGTGAGATGTAGAAATGTTAAATGACTAACATTATTAGCTTTATAATTTAAAAAGCCATTATATTCTGAAACTACTATATAAGAGTTGATGTAGATTACAACAGTCCTTAAAGATAAATGTGTGAGTTGAAAAAAATAAAAAGACTTGTTTTTGGCAATATTAGGTTCACAGTAAAACTGAGCAGAGGATACAGAGAAGTTATTTATACTCCTTGTTTCTTCACGTGCATATACTTCCTCATTATTAACATCCCCCGGCAGAACAGTAGCTTTGTGTACAACTGATGAACCTACTGACACATCACTATCACCCAGAGTCCATAGTTTACATATGGTTCACCATCGGTGTATTCTAAGGGTTTCAACAAATGTAAAATGATATGTATCCATCACTATACTACCATACAGAGTAGCTTCCCTACCCAAAAAATTCTTTGAGTAGGCAGTTACAACATGTTGAAAAAAAATAATTTTTAAGTATAATCTTCCTTATCAAAGAAATAAATGAAGACACTATCTGAAAAAGAAAATCATGTTATAATGAATTACAATGCCCTTGATTGTCATTTAAGGTGAATTTGTTCATAAACTAATATTTTACACCAAAGATAAGGTGGTCACAAATTCGATTTCTAGAAGAAAATATAAATTTATTTAATTTTAAGTGTTAAACCTCATTAAGATTTCTTTGAATTATTTTGCTCACTTATGTGTTTCTTAATGAAGATTGAAAATGATATTTTGTAAGGCAACATTACTCATTTTCTGAGACACAGGATTATGAACTGTCTTATATTCAATAACATTTTTAAAAAATTGATAGCATTGATATATCATTATATTAAAGACTCATTTATTTATTTAGATATCAACTAAAATTGGGTTAATGGGCCTAACTAGAGAACTCCTTCCATTATATCCATTAGGGTCCTGATTTTAGTTCCTTGTAAATAGAGATATTTAATAAATATAAGTAAGACTTGGGTTTATTTTATGTTTAAATATTAATGAAAATGATGTCAGATAAAATACATTTTAAAATTCCATATGATCATAAGAATACTTTTTTCTCAAAGATTATCAGTACTGACTGCATTAAAAAAAGAAGACCCTAGGTTAAACAATAGCACCCGACAAATGAAAATTGATAACAAATTTTTTTTTTTTTTTGAGACACAGAGTCTTGCTCTGTCACCCAGGCTGAAGTGCAGTGGCTCACTTCAACCTCTGCCTCCAGGGTTCAAGCAGTTCTCCTGCCTCAGCTTCCTAAGTAGCTGGGACTACAGGTGTGTACCACCATGCCCACCCAATTTTTGTATTTTTTTTAGTAGAGAAGGGGTTTCACCATGTTGGCCAGGCTGGTCTCAAACTCCTGACCTCAGGTGATCCGCCTACCTTGGCCTCCCAAAGTGTTGGGATTACAGGAGTGAGTCATCGCTCCCGGCCAATAACAGATATTCTTAATCATTTGATTTGCCAAGACTTGTATCTAGTTTATAGGTACCTTCTTTCTTCTGTACCTTTTATTAGTGCAAAAGCACATATAAGATTTACCTTATTGTACTGGAAAAGTAAAAAAAAAAAGATGGTCATTTTCATTTATATAAGAAGATACTAAATTTTCTGCACCAATTTATATTTAAAAATTCAGTGGAATTCTTTTTAATACCCGTCAGAAGTACATCACTCCCTCAGAGTAAAATAGAAAATGCCTTTATAATTGAATGGAACAAAGGCTCCTATAAAATGATTTTTACTAAAAACAACCTAAAGTTATTCATCAATTTGCATTAAATTAATTGAGTCCAGATGAGAAATCATGTAAAAGCTGTTCTTTACTTCATAGCCCATTACCTCTGAGAGGTAAAGATAGGTCTATATTATTATGTAACAGTGTAAATAAAACATTTGAAACTCGAAAACCTATGCTGTATTTCAATTTTTAATGAGATAAGTTATAGTATTTACATGTGTAAATGACCATAGTCTATTTTTTATTTTCATGTGATAAAGCAGCTCTCCTCCTGCTTCATTTTAAATGCACACCATCTCTTCAGTCTTACAACTCAGTGTATCTACCAAGGCAGATAAACATGGTAAAATGTTATTTACAGGTAATACACTAAAAGGGCATGGGCTGCCTGTATTGAGCACTCATGATGTGCTGTGTTCTATGCTGGGCACTTGGTATTCAATTCTCAGAGCAATCTTAGGTCGGAGGTATGATTATTGTAACTTCACAGATGAGAAAATTTAACAGACTCAGTACTGTTGAATAAGTTATTCAGGATAACATGGCCAGTAAGTGCCTGACAGGCTTCTGTTTTTGTGATTCTGCAAGTTCCTATTATTACAGAAAAGATGTTTTCTGTAATTTATTTTTAGCATTGATTTAGTAGAAATGTCATTTCTTCTTAGATGATGTTTTATTGCTTGTACCCCATATGACTCACCTCTCCCTTTACCCTTATTAATCTCTTCATTTGGTGGTAGTATGTTCTATGCAGAAAAAGCACCTTGACATTTGAGTGTACAAAATTAAGGGCTTTCCTATGTACCCTTGTGCCAGTCTCCAACCACACCATAGGAGTAACATTTGGCTCTGGTAAGACTGGACGCACCTTGAGGGCAGATGCAACACTGCAGACATAGTGGGAACTGAAGGAGTTAAGGTCATGCCACCTCAAAATATGCCACTGTGGCATTTTGACTATTTTAAGTAAAAGTACTTGAAAAACAGCAGGTACAAGATTATCATTCTGACCTTCCTTCTGTTTCTTAAAAGCTGCAGACAAAATTTTCATGAAACAGATTTCCTCTCTGTTCCAGAAGGAAAGTATCATTCTCACCATCAAAAATGGAAATGTAAGGCTGGAGGAATCTGTATAAGTAAACCTTGTTTAATTACTCCTTATCTTCCCAGGCACTTCTACACCCAAATAACCACCTTAGCCAAAGCTTTTTATTTTTATTTTTATTTTTTTGCCTTTTCACAATTTACTTCTTGTCTAATTCAGTATATAAGTGTTCAACTCTGGGTCTTTGACTCTACATTTTTTCATAAGGCTCCCATGCCACATATAACTTTTATTAAATAAATTTATATTTTTTTCTAGCTGATCTATCCTATGTTTATTTAATTCTCAGACCCAGCCATAAGAAAAAATATCTTGAAAAGATAAAGATAAAATTTTGTTTCCCCGTAAGTACCTTATGAAGCAAAACTGCATTTTTCAAATGCTTGATAAATACAAATCAATGCAGCATTTAGGCCAACATTTTTGTATTAATCACCATAGTTTGAACAGGGCTGAGTTAAAACTTTACGCTCAGAAAAATATATATATATTTACTTATTTCCACAGCAAAATGGTTCTTTCAGAATTATTTTTGACCTTTATGAACTTCTTCAATTTTTAAGAAACCATTTTAAGTTGTAAATATTGGATCCACATTTCTCTGAGGTCGCAACACCATTTTTGATAACGTGTATGAAATTAGAAATCAAGAATGGTATTTTACCAGAAACAATTATCTAAATAACATTAGGTGAGAGATATTTTGTTTGTAAGACTATTAATTATTGTAAGATAGACCTATACAACAACAAAGTCATACACAGTAAAATTGGAAAGTTATTCAGAATCTTTTTAAATGAAGGATTTAATGGAAAATATAATCAGAAAGTCAGTGACAAGAAATCTATTTTAATTTTATACTTAAAATCACCAAATAATATAAATCTAATCCACAAACTAAACAAAAACATAACCTGGAAAACATAAAATAATAAATATTTATGAAACAAAATGTTAATTACAGATTGGTAATTTTCTTCAAATTTTCACTTATTCTTTCTCCCTCTGTTTAAATTCAGCTTCTAGTATTCTTACACTAGAAGTTAACTTGTCATCAAAAAACCCTCCAGAATTATCTAAAAAATAATCAAGAGAATAATTGTCTTCAAACTTATCAGCAGTCAATGCTCAGTAGTAGCTAGCTTTGTTAATGCCAGACGATGGTTTTTATGCTTGATTCAGTTCTACTAGAATGGTTCTCTGAACAAGCACTCCTGTTGAGGTGGTTAATGCACAGTTAGCTAAGGCTTCAGTAAGGGTCATCTTTTTCCTTTATATTTTAATCATTCCAAAATAAAGGTCATATTAGAAATTAAGAAAAGAAAAGAATAGAAAGAAAGTAAATGATACTCTACTTCTGGTCTAACAATTCAGGATCTTTGTATCAATGAAAAAATAATTATCTAGATAACTGCGATATGGGAAGAATAAATAATTATCTAGATAACTGCAATGGGGAAAAATAAATATATCAACATATATGTGTGTATGTACACAACTGTGATAAAGAAGAATAAATAATTATCTAGATAACTGCAATAAGGGAAGAATAAATCTATCATATATGAGTATATATGAGATATATATATACTCACATATATATGCATATATATATATATATATATATATATATATATATATGTTTATACCCCAACTGAGGCTAGGATTTAAGAGAGGGTTTAAATAATCTTTAGAAGAAAATAACCATTGGGTGCCATCTATTCAAGTTGAACAGTTTGATGAACATTTAAATAATTTTTTAAGGAAATTTCCAGAATTAACAGTAAAGTTATTTGTAACTTTTATCTTCATTGCTAAGTCTTTGAGAATAGTACTATTGATGATAAAAGTTTGTGAAAAGGAAAAACATATTAATAAAGACATAAAAATAGCAAAGTTAACATAGACAGCAAGCTGTGTGTGTGTCGATGGTTTCAATTATTAGAGTGATCATAACATGAAAATGATTAGATCTTTTGAAATGTAGTATTAAAATATATGGACATGTTTATTAAATCTCAAAACAAACAAATTAACATCCCATAGAATATCCTTGGCTCTATTTCCTAAGACAGAACATTGAGTTTATGCATGGTAATGCAGTCCAATTTGAGTAATTTTTAGGTTTTCATACTTCCAAAAAGGTGTGGCCTCAGTTACGTAACTTACTAACAAATGTAGAGAATCTGTAGTTAGAAATGACTGTTGTATCCAAAATTATTTTGTCAGTGCCTAATGTAATAATTCTTCTATTTCAAAAACCATATTGAAATGGCTTTTTGTCATTATATTACTGACAAACACATATACATACATACAAAAAAAATCCTTTTTTTTTTTTAGGCAAGTATCCTTTGGTAAAGCATGCAAAAGAAAACTGTTAACAGAGTGATTCTCTCTCTAATTGCACATATATTAGAATTTTTAACTATAGAGAACATGTAATGATGTTGTAATTAGCCTACCTTTGGTGAGAATTAGAATGAAAAGTGGAGAATTAGCCTAGAAAAGGTTGCAAAAACTAATTCCAGGAATCCCAAGAATGGAGCTAGCTCAGGATATAACAATCAGATAATAGCTAATTCAGCAGATTTTATTTTTCAAAATCATAGGGAAATAAATGTGATGGGAATGTTCAATATCAAACAATTTTTAAATATTCTAGTAAATGTATCTGCCCTTTGGTTCCAAGTTGTACACCTTAATTCTTATCTAGATAATAAGAGGAAGGCTGTACACAGTGTTTAAAGTACAGGGCTTAGAATTAAACAGACCTGGGATGATTAAATTCTAGCTTCAAGTTGCTCAGTCTTTTGCAGGAATCAGATTATCTTTTCTATAATGAAGATATTAATACCTACCTCTTAGGCTTTCTGGGAATATGAAATGAAATGATTTATGTAAAGCACTCAGCAACACTTGGCACAAGATAGAAGTTTAAAATAAAAATATAGCCTTATATTTTTTCTCCTCCTTAAAGATGAATGTATTCTAGATTAAATTTTTTTCCACAAGGAGATAGCACCTCCCTTAAAGTTTTTCATATATCTGATGAAATGTAGTTTTCAAGCAGTCTCCAGAATACCGGATTTATAATTTTTCTCTCTGAACTTAATCAAGTTATTTAGCCTCTCTGAGCTGTATTTTCCTTTCTGTACATTCAGCATACTAACCTCACTCTCATATGGTAATTATGGGAATCAAAGGATGCAAAATTTACAGTTATATCTGACAAATATATGGTATATAGAAGCATTATTATTTTATTTTTAAATAGCAAAAAATGAAAGGCCTCTTCTTTTTGTCATCTGAGTTCCTTCTACCTCCCTCTGCCTCCCACAAGGATGCAAGCCCTGCCTGGTATTTGGTTTCTGGTTTGAAGGCCAGTATGAATATACACACATTCTTCCAGTTTATAAATACTAGTTACCTTAATCATATAAGGTCATTTGCCTGCTATTCTAATATTTCCCAACCTTTTTTCCTCATTTTATCTGACAGGCAGTAAAGAATACACAAAACCTGATCATCCTAACTTCCTTGGTAAGTGATTTATGATCTCAACATTCACTGAAATCAAACCTTACATGTGCAGGCCATATATGATTGACTTTCACATAAACACTCATATTTAATGACTTTGTTGACTGTGATTCCTACACAAGGTTTCTAATAACTTCAGGGGTGGTGGAGGTACATTTATCGTCTTGGTTAAAACATCTGCAAGTTTGTGTCGCCAAGAATTAACTTAGGGTTTGAATTATCAAGTGGTCCTTACGCAGGGAGGTGTGTCTTATCATCGAACTCGGGAGCTTTCCCTGAGTACTTGCACACACCACTCACAAAAATTTTATCTTCATTCCTAGCTACGCCAAAGGGATGCAGAGATTGGAAGATGCATCTGAGAGCAAGAGTGGAACTGTTACACAGTTTACTCACTTAGCAAAAAACTTAAAGCCAATACTTTACAAATCTATTTCTCCAAGTTTTTTCTACTACCCCCCAATGCAAAAAATGAGTGTACCAGCAAGTTGCTATTTTAATGTTTCTTCTTTCTTCTCCCTCTAGAATGCAGAGGCAATTTTAGCTCCAAGCTCATTTTTTTGTGTGTGACCTAAACTTATTAAGATGTTCAGTTAAACAAAAATATACATCTATTCCTTTAAAAAGAGACTGCTTACTTAGAAGGCTGTTTTTTCTTTTAAATGTGAATTTATTTTATTTATTATTTCATTGACTATTCCAGTGCCATTATTCTTGTAAAATAGTGTTTCCTGATTTGGAATCTAACTGTTAAGTACTCTATATTTTAATAATAATGTATAGACTGTGTTGTAGTGATGTGTATTGTGAGAGATAACTGTATTTTAGATGAAAGTGTTTCTCTAAAATTAGAATATATTAATAAATTGGCTTCTTGAAGAGTGAACACAAAGTAATTCCTTCACTAAGCTTTTCCTTTAGTCGGCTTCTGAGGGCTTGAAGGATAGGACAGCATGATGAATGGTGATTAAACTGAGCCTGAGCAAATGATGAAAAAAATATAAAATTTTTCATTCTTGACAACAGGCATTAACATGGAACTTAGGCCATTATGTTCAGCAGAACTGAAGCCAAGATCCTTTTATAAGTTCTTACAGTGGCACGCAGGGAGTAAAGGAAGGAAGCCAAAGGAAAGGCCATTTTATTTATAAGCTAAAAAAAAAAAAAAGTCAACACTGAGAATTTTTAGTCTTTCATTCCTCCCAAGTAGGAAATATTTACTCTAGTATATTTTCTTTGTTATGAGAAACGTAAGTGCACATTTGGAAATAACAATGATTTAATTGCTAAAAGTATGATAACCTTTGATTCAAATATTTTATAATTTTAGGTCTTACTATTACCTTCAGTAACAGCAAATAAAAAACAAGCAGCATATACTATAATAATAACTGCTAATACAAAGCATTTATTATATGACAATGTTATATTTCACAAACATTAAGTATTAACTCCTTTATTACACATTAACATTTTATGAGTTATGTAAAATTTTTGTTCATTTCAATGAATGGATAAACTAAAGGTAATTTTCTTAGACTTTCTGGCTTCTACATCCATGTTTATCAGCTTTGTGACAATTCCTTGCTTTACTGACTAATTTCTGAACCTTGCCACTCAGAAAAGAGGCCATATGGAAGAGAGATGGTGGTGGTTTCAATTCAAGTGGTAGCAGTATAAGTAGAAGAGTTTTTTCTACAGGTAGAGCTAGCACGTTTGCTGGGGAATAGACATGGTGTATGAGAGAATGAGAAAGTCAATAAGGGCTCCAAGGTTTTGTTCGATACAACTGAAATTTTGGAATTCCAATGAATTGACATGGATAAGACTATAGATGGAGTAATTTTTAGAGGGATCATAGCAATTTTGTTTGGATAATATTTATTTAGCATGTTTCTTAGATAGTTAGATGGCAAGATCTAATAGACAGTTGGCTCTAAGTATCTGTAGTTCATAAGAGATGTAGAAATTCAATTTGGGATGTTTCATCTTATAAATTATACTGAAAGACAAGAGACACTATGAGATCTGCAATGGAGTGAATGTAAATAAAGGAAAAAAGTTTTCTTTTTTGTTTCTGATACGAATGAACAAGTTAACTTGATCAACTTCGTGGCTAAAGGCAACTAGTATATCTGATTCAGGTGCTTAAAAATCTGCTTGAAGTTACTAAAAAGTTAACATCATAATGAAATGTTGCCAGGCAAATATATCAGGGACAGACAGGAAAGTAAGCTTAGTATTTGAGAACAATTTTTCTTTAGGGCTGTTCAGCTATTCTGAAGACGGGCTGATGGAAAAAAAAAAAAAAAAAAAAGCATCATTTTGTTGATAACCTTATAGAAGGTGAGGGACAAAGTCCAGGGTCTTCCAAGAGGAAACAGCTGATAATTTCCCCATACTTCGAGATAAAACCCAAGAGAGCTATAGTCTAGGAGTTAGGGTGCATCTGGAGACCTGCCCTCATAGAGCTTGAAGCCAAATCTTCAGTAGTATTAATGCCAGAAATGAGTTAAATGCCAGATTGGTGGCCTCCTCACTTGACTTCCACAGCTAAGGTAAAATTTCTAGAAGACAACTTTACCTTGAACTTCAAATTACATTTATGCTATCAAATGTTACACAACTTCTGACATTCAATAAAAAAAAAAAAATCGCGCGGTGGCTCAAGCCTGTAATCCCAGCAATTCGGGAGGCCGAGGCGGGCGGATCACAAGGTCAGGAGATCGAGACCATCCTGGCTAACACGGTGAAACCCTGTCTCTACTAAAAAATACAAAAAACTAGCCGGGCGAGGTGGCGGGCGCCTTGTAGTCCCAGCTACTTGGGAGGCTGAGGCAGGAGAATGGCGTGAACCCGGGAGGCGGAGCTTGCAGTGAGCTGAGATCTGGCCGGTGCACTCCAGCCTGGGTGACAGAGTGAGACCCCGTCTCAAAAAAAAAAAAAAAAAAAAAAAAAAAAAAAAATCAAGCACACACAGAAGTTAAAATACAGAAAGGAGAAACGAGAAAAATCGATAATAAAAACAAAAGTAATCCTGGACATGAAATTACAGTATTTTTAAATAACTTTTAATATTAAATATACAGAGATATAAGAGAATGTTCAGATTTTTGGAAGAAAAAAATGAAAATAATTTAAAAGACCCAAATTATAATTTTAAAACTGAAATATAAAACAACCTAAAATAAGAAGTCAACAGGGAAACTTTGAATGTTCTAATTTTGAAAATGTTTGGCAAGATGATTGGCAAGAAAGCTACATGTAGTTATGTGATTAAACTACTGAATATTGAAGGAAGAAAAATAGAAATTTTCATAAGATCAAGAAATATACATGATAATTTACCTTCAAAGCAGTAACATAGACTTACGGATATTTTCTCATCACAAATAATGACAGCAAAAACAGTGATGAAAATTGTGTATTTAAAATGCTGAAAGAAAATGATAAAACTAGAGTTTTCTCCCTAGGAAGAATATTATTCAAAAATGAAGGGGTAATCTAGGGTAATCTAGATATCTTTAGACAACCAAATTTGAGAGCACTTATCACCCACCAGATTATATTAAAAGGTATTTTTAGGGTGGTTTTCAGGCCAAAAGCAAACTATCCCAAAGGAAATTAGGATATGTAGAAAAAAGAGCAGTGAAAATAGTAAATATGAAGGTTGATATAAATGGATAGTGGTTGTATAAAACAATTTTGGCAGTACTGTATCAGATACATATCTAATACTTATTTACATATCCACATTAATATTCATTATATTTATTGGAAAATATGGAAGAGAAAAGGTCCTTTATTGACTTCAGCCATGGCCTTGTGTGTTTATGGTTGTGTCTGCTGCTACCAGTGAGTCTTGGAAATAAAATAAATATTAATAAGTTTTTACATATGTTTCATATATATAATCTGAGAAGTATTATATAAAATAAAAATTTTTATTACCTGAATAAGTCCTTAACGTTGCCACCCTGGTATATATTTCTGTGAGTACTATTAACCTTGCTAAAAAGTATCAATGTTACATGATTAGATATTACTCAGCAGTGCTCACCGGCATTTTCACTACATGAATATTCACTGTAGACTATGGTTCTTTGTACATATTCTTAAATTCATGTATATTGAAATAATTATATTCATAATGAAGGGTATAAAAATAGCTTAAAGTATTTAAATATTTTAATTTCAAGAATTCCAATTCTTTGTGTGTGAATCCTGAAGATTCATATTTGTCAAGAGTTTAAAAACATTACACAGGATATTAATAACTGAGACATCCCTGTGGGAAAGAAAAGTAAAGAAACCATAGTAATTATTACCAAAACAGACTTACCTGTATGTAGTGAAGTGATTTACATATATTATTTACATGAGGCATATTATTTAGCATGAATATAATAAACATAAGAGGTCAAGGGAGCATGAAAGTATTTCTGAGAAAGTATAGAAAAGGAACAAACCAGAGTGTAAAAAAGAATTATCAATTCCATGTAATTTTCATCTGCCAAATGAGCCAAAGGTACAAACACAAACTTTATTGAGCCCTTACTCTTATTTGTACCATAAGGACAGTAAAGGATAGTTAGAGCAATAAATCACTGACATTAAGAAATGTCAGAATATTTGTATTTAGCCACCAATAGGAGGAAGTGTTCTGGGGATGATATTCACTTGTAAACAGTAATCATTAGCGTCAGGGTCATATAGATACCTGCTTTCCCTGATGGTGTCATGGTAATCTTCAAGAGTCCTTTTGGGTATAATTGATACCTTTGAGATTATAATTTATCTGGTAAATAATCTTAATGGACTGGATCTTTGGAGAAATTTACACAATACAAGAATTATTATTCCTCTGAAAATCATAGAAAGAAAACACATGTTTGCACCATGTAGTCCAGATGCCAGAGGTTAACATATTTCCCTTTCCTAGAAAAAAGTTGTACAGAATGGTCACTTTAACTATCTCTCTTCTGTTTATTTATTTTTCTTAATTCCATGTATTTTATCACTTAATAAGCCTTAATTGTGTATTTGTAATATAGCAAATATTGTACAAATAATTAAAACATAATTCCATCATCTAAGAAGTCCAGGTCATTAAACTGTCAACAAATGATTCAGTCATCATTATTTTATCACCATTTGCTAGCTACCATCTAATGTCTACTATTTCCTAGATACTTCATATATGTTAAGTATTTAGCTAAATATTTTGAAAAGATCATCTTAATTAAAGTAAGCTTGGATATCAAAATACTGAGCTCAGACTAATTAGGCAACTTTTTCACAGCTGAAGAGTCAGAGATCGATGAATGAAGGGGTAAGCCCAGGGCTGATTTCAGTGTTTGGAGTCTCAAGCACTACGATAAACTTCCTATGTAGCAAAGGAATGCAATACCTGCTTTGGACACACAGAATTGGAGTGATACACTCTGCCTGAAATGAGAGGCCCTAGGACAACTGCACAAGGATGTGATATTTAACCTACACTTTGAATGTACAGCAGATAAGCATTCACCCATTGTACATATTGGAATAATACATTCAAAACAGATGATCCTACATGAATAAAGAATCAAGTCTCATTATTTCTTATGGTAAATTTTCAATATGATGATATGTATTATTGTACTTAAGAAAAATTTATAGGTCATTGGGCATGAAATATGTATGCTGTAATCACAGAACATTTATTAATCTATATTGGACTTTGCACACTGCATTTTATCTCAATGCTGATTAATAAACATTAGATGATTTGTCTGATTTTACAATATTTATAATACTGTTTATCTTTTCCATTTAAAATTACCTACTGTTTTCATTTCATTTTTAGATCAACATATTTTGGTTAACAGCCCTAATCATGCAAATAAAGCTATTTTACTGTGGGAGCCAGACACATAAGAGCAAGTGAAATAAATTCTGAGTAGCCTTCAATGTAATCACACTAATGGCAATTCTCATCTTCTTTGATCTATTTTAGTACCAACTCCTTTAACGGTGATGGACAATAATATAGAGTAATGATGACATGATAGTTAATAAGTTGCTGACTCTTATTTCATTGCATTTTTTTCTGTTAACTTCCTATGACTGTAGATGGGAAGATGCACTATTTTAAAACTGTCATTTCTACTATTGGTTGACCTATGTATTTGATGCAAATTTAAACTATCACAATGTGACTTTTTTGGATTAGAAGAAATTTATTCTGAGGTTTATCTGGAAGAAGAAAGTTACAAGGATAGGTAACAAAATATGCTTTGCAAAAGAGAAAGAGCAAGGAGGATTACTGATACTTTGTCATATGTACAAATATGCCATAAATCCTTATAATTTAAAGAACATGCTACTGAGTATCCTTAAATGCAGAATAAATTAAAAATAGAAATATATGGAAATGTAATATATATTCAATTATTTGAACTGAGTTTTGTCTACCATGTTTTCTTATTTATCAGATGACTGTTATTACAGCAAAAACAAGCCAATGAAATATATGGTAATATTGAAATTTCAGATTAGCTGTGGGGGAAAAGTTGATTATCATTAGCTAAAAAGTAGTAGGAACAATAAACTTAGATTATCACAAAGCACACACACACACAGACAGAATTTAATTGTGTCATATAAACTACAAAAAGCTATAAACTATTACAAGAAGAAAATTTAGAAGAGCTTTCCAGATATCTTATAGTAACAAAATCTATTCAAAGATCACATGACACCAACATTTTTAAAAGAAAAGGACTATTTTATGTTAATGGACATTGTTACGTTTAAAGAAGAAAAACAAGATAAAAACATAGTGGCAACAGATATTTTAAACACATCACTGAATATCAAAAAATACAGATGTATTGATTCTGTATTGCTGTATAAGAAATCACCCCAAAACTAAGGAGCTCAAAACAGGATAAAAGACACATGGGTCATGAATTCAAGAGCAGCCTTTCCAAGTGGTCTCTGGCTTAGAGTCTTTCACGAGATTGCAGTCAGACTGCAATCTGACGAGGGCCATCAAAAGTCTCCTTCCTTCGTATTCTAGTGCTTAGGCTATACAGTTCAGAGTAGAGGATAGAGCAGCTAAGGACCTTCAGGCACCATTCTCTTTCTCTAGCTAAATAGCCTCTCCAGCTTACAAGCATCACAGTAACACGACTTCTCATGTGGATGCTCAGGGTTCCAAAGGCACGATCCCTGAGACAGCAAGCCAGATGAAACTCTACCAGTTTTATTCTCTGACCTTGAAAATCACAGCATCACTCCTACTGCTGTAGTTGCTCAGAGAAGAAAGAAGCCCTTACCCAGATTGAAGAGTAGGAAACATAAGCTCCACCTGTTAATGAGAAGAGTGTGAGTCACATGGTAAGACTAATATGTGGAAAATTCATTTTGCCACAGTATGGTGACTTACAAATAATGAAGAACATAATGCCTAGGCGTAGAAAGACTTAGATTTCCATAGGTGAATGGGAGAGGAATACAAAGGCAGAGGGATTCAGGCAGAGGTTTCTGCACCCCCTGTCCCCACCATCATCCAGTGGAGGTATTAACAGGAATTTCAGGAGCATAAAGTCATGAGGCAGAGGGAAGCCTCATGAGAAGATCCTCTTCATGCTTATGTGGTATGGAAAAATCCAGAAATTCACTGAATCCCGGAATGTCGAGTGATACATTCAGATAGACACACCTGATAATACAGAACCGAGTCACTATGTGTTCCATAAAAGAAACAAAGGCACTGAACACCCTCATCATTTTTTTCTTTTCTATATGTGAAAATGGAGGTCTCCAGACATGAAAACACATCAAAATATAATTAGTTTATGGAAAATATCCAACACCTGGAACAAGTAGATATGTGAGGACTTGGAAGCCTCTCTGTGGATACTCCTGAACTCAGATTCTTGACTATGACAGAGCAATTTTCAATATCCAGACTTCTTTAGGGAAACAAGAGAATCCACAGCAGTAGTGACACATCCGAGATTCTCAGCACAAATACTCTACAATTTAGATATTTTTGAATAAATGAAAAAATAATAAAGCCCTTTTAATTTATGTGTCACTTATGTATAATTATTCACAAAAGGGCTGGGCAAAAATTTCCAGTAATTGCAAAAAATGTTATTAAATAAAATTTACCTACTTCGGAAGACAAATTTTTCACTATGGTAGTATATATTCCTCTGTAATTTGCATTATGTTAATATAATTAAACTAGATGTGAATGTAGTTAAAGGCTAAAGCTAAAAGCTACAAAAAGTATTTTTGCAAAGATTCAAAGTGTGATAAATTAACTAACATTCATGATGCATTTAGAAATCAACGTAGATTCAAAACCATCCCAACTCTAACTAACCTTTCATGTGTTACCCTATTGCATCCATCTTTTCTCATTCATTGTTTTTCTCAGATTTCTCTTACAAAGGTCATTAATTGTATCTTATTATCAGATCCTACTATTAGTTCTCATCCTACTTCGCATCACTTGAATTTATCTTCCTTTGCCTTCTAGGTCACTGCACTCCTGCTTCTCTGATTATTTCCTTTCTGAGTAATTTTCTTTTTTTTTTTTTTTTTTTTTTTTTTTTTTGAGACGGAGTCTCGCTCTGTCGCCCAGGCTGGAGTGCAGTGGCCGGATCTCAGCTCACTGCAGGCTCCGCCTCCTGGGTTTACGCCATTCTCCTGCCTCAACCTCCCGAGTAGCTGGGACTACAGGCGCCCGCCACCTCGCCCGGCTAGTTTTTTGTATTTTTTAGTAGAGACGGGGTTTCACCGTGTTAGTCAGGATGGTCTCGATCTCCTGACCTCGTGATCCGCCCGTCTCGGCCTCCCAAAGTGCTGGGATTACAGGCTTGAGCCACCGCGCCCGGCCTGAGTAATTTTCATGATTCTGGTTCTTAAAAAATACTGTCAGTTCACAATAAAGTTGGTATTAAATGATTAAATAAATAAAACCTTTGTGCTCAGAGGGAAGAAACACATGTAACAGGAAATGTTATGCTATCTTAATTGTATTCCTGTTTTCAGTTTATATTCCAATTGGAAAATTACTATTAAAAAAAAAAAAAAAAGCAAACATAAGCAATCCATAGCGCACCACAAACAAAAACGTGAAGTATAAACCCAGCTCATGTGTAACACAGAAAATGCAGACAAAGTGAACAGAAAGTACAGCAAAATGCTTCAAGGGATAGAAAAAGAAACAGAATCTATTCATATGGATAAACTAACTAGCAGTTGACATTCTGCAGACAATACTGGAGGTAATGAAAATATCTTAGAGATACTATAATTTTAAAAGTACTTATTAATTACTATTTAGCATATACAAACCCCAAATCTGGGAATTTTATATTTTTTCCCAAATAAAATAGTTTAGGACAAAGATACTGGAATGTTATCACCAGGAAAAAATTAATGGAGAGCTTAGAATAGAAGAAATTATCTTTATTAAACATTCCTAAAAGTTTTTACTATTATATGTATAAATAAAATGTTGATAATTAATAACAGAATCTCTCTTTATGTATGATTTGGGATTTGGGTATGCGCTCACGCTGTCTAAATTTAGGTTGACTGTATGTGTATGTTTTTCTTCAAGAATGTGGGCCCAGTTATTCTAATGGAAAATCGTTCTTGTCTACATCAAGCCTAAGATAAAGAGCCTCTGAAAGTGGATAATATCTGACATTACTGAGTGAACATCTTTAGGTAAATAGGCCACCTTCCTGAATGCCAGCCTGAAGAGTCTTACTTGACTTGCACATTGCCATTCATTATCCATCTATCCTCAAATACTTCTTTATTTCTCTTTTGAAAAGTCTCTGCAACCCAAGAATTTCTTGTCTGCTATGCAAATGACTTCCTAATGTCTAGCTGAAACCTGCCTAATGAGCTTTAGATTCATATTTCCAATTACTTGATCAGCAGCATCATCACCTGGATTTCCAACTGATACTTTAAACTCAGTAAACACAAAGCAGGATACATCAACTTTCCCAGGAGATCTGTCACTCTGCTTTTCTAAATTTCTCTTTGTTCAGAACGATTCTCACAGTTACCTAAGCACAGTCATCAAAAACTAACACAGAAGGCACATCTCCTATGCAGATTTCTCTGATTCTTACAGTAAAACAACAACAACAAAATGACAACAAAAACTCTTCTTCTGATGAAAGTATAACTGAAAGTTGCCTATGACACATCTCATTTTTTATCATGGATTAGTCTGTCTCACGACATACTTCATGACTCATGAAAGCATGCCTCAGGACTTGCTTTATTACCGCGATATGAATCTCAGGCACTTGCGAATTCGCAATCTTTTCTGAATATATTTCGAATGAGTAGTAAATGAATGAATTTCATATGTATAAAAGAAAAATATTTCTATACCTCTAAAAATGTATTACGCTACACACACACACACACACACACACACACACACACACATTCAAGCCTTCTTTAGCTTTTAGGTAGTTTTAGTTTTTTAAAACCTTACGGGAAACTAAATTTGACCTATGTCAAATTATATGTCTAGGAATTAGAATTAGATAGGCAGATACTTGTTTACCTAATTAATGCCTTTGCAATTGTAGAGATTCTAATTTTATCACATTGCTTTCATCTTTCCAGATCAGAGAGCCATTTTTAAGATATTTTACACAAACTGATACCATCTCTTCATGTTTAATCATTTAATGCACTCTTCCTTAGATCTTTTCTATCTACTCTATATAAAATAATTTGATGTTCTGTATTAAACTTAGCATTATCATTTCACGGTCATTGTGATTTTTTATATTGTGAATTTTTGTGATTTTTGCTTCCAAAGATTTTCACATGATGGCTATGATTTTCCGATTTATTAGAACATAGTTTCTACTGTAGTTACTATTCTAATTCAGGAATATATCCCTCAGGGAAGCAGGATACAGTAGCTCTAAATTCCTTTCACAGATCAGATACATATATACATATATATATTGAAATGTATATACATCATGCATAAATATGTGTACATGGAGATTATAAAACATGCATGATAGAACTATTGAGAAGTGTAAATAAACAAACATAAGTGAAGTATTTGAAACAATGGCTGGCACACAATCACATAATAAATCTCAGCTTTGATTATTATGAATGAATCGCCCAGGATCTTTTACAGTGATAAAACAGTAACTGTTGAAGTTTTAGATCCATAAAAATCATTCTGCTGAAATCTAAAATAGAAACTCTCAAAAATTTATAACTGCATGGAGATTAATATATTAACTAACTTAACCCTCCTACTTGTGTTAGATATAATGGTAGAATAAGAAATGTGTAGTGACTTGCCCAAGGTCAGACAGTTAGTTTGATTGCAGAACTGGTGGCTAGAATATGAATCTTACGAGTCAGTGTACTTTCTAACTCAATATGTTTCTTGCAGTTTAGTTTGTTTGTTGCTACTCCTTTTTTACTGAGATCTTGTCAAAGAGATACTGAACATAAGTATGAATGCTAATATTTGGCTTCCTTTCTTATATATTAAAAAATAATTGTAAAACTGTGATTAATTCTTACAGAACCCATATTTCTTACACTCTTACATTCCTAGAAGTTGATAATCACGTATTTCTTTTTTAATTTTTTTTGAGACAGAGTCTCGCTCTGTCACCCAGGCTGGAGTGCAGTGATCAAATCTCAGCTCACTGCAAGCTCCGCCTCCTGGGTTTATGCCATTCTCCTGCCTCAGCCTCCAGAGTAGCTGGGACTACAGGCGCCCGCCACCACGCCCGGCTAGGTTTTTGTATTTTTAGTAGAGATGGGGTTTCACCTTGTTAGCCAGGATGGTCTCGATCTCCTGACCTCATGATCTGCCGGTCTCGGCCTCCCAAAGTGCTGGGATTACAGGCTTGAGTCACCGCGCCCGGCTGATAATCACATATTTCTTATTTAATCACTTTGTTATACACACCTGTGACAGATAAAAGCATAAGGAACTAAGATTTTGGTGCCTAGGAGTCTACCAAAATCTGTGCTCTACCCTCCATAGTCTGGAGCTCTGATTGGGCTTTCAGTGGTCAACCGGGGGACAATATTTTCTTTGTTTCTTTTTCTTTTTTTTTTTTTTTTTTGAGACCGAGTCTCACTTTGTTGCCAGGCTGGAGTGCAGTGGCGGAAGCTTGGCTCACTGCAACCTCTGTCTCCCGGGTTCAAGCGATTCTCCTACCTCAGCCTCCCGAGTAGCTGGGACCACAGGAGTCCCTCACCACACCCAGCTAATTTTTGTATTTTTAGTAAAGACAGGGTTTCACCATGTTGGCCAGGCTGGTCTCAAACTCTTGACCTCACATGATCTGTTCGCATAGGTCTCCCAAAGTGCTGGGATTACAGGTGTGAGCTGCAGGGACAATATTTTCTAATATCACCACTCCATCTTGCCTACAACTCTGGACACATGACTAATTTTCACCAGCAGTATATCAGTAGCAATGATGCTTTTATGAAGTGTGTGAATATCTTCATTCTCTATTTGTCATTTCTCTAGGTACAACACTGTCAAGCCTAAGGAACAGCAAACTTGAAAGGGTATGTAATCTTAAATCAGTAAATTGAATAAAGCTGCCCGGCAGCCAGGACACCATATTGTATTGTTATGTGAAAAATAAACTCCTATTGTCTTACATCACTAAAATTTTGAGGTTCTTTGTTTCCTCAATACAATCCAAAGTAAAATTTGCCTGTCTCCTTCGTGTTTCTATAAATGATTCAATATTTGAAGTTAATAAAACTAATCTCTTAAAATTTTCCTATATCGTGAACTTTCTACTAATTCAGAGAGGCACCCTGCAAATCTAGTCTGATTCAATATCATTAATATCTGTACTTCATTCATATATAGCATTTGTGGCAAATAGAGATTTACAAACTCTCTATGAACCTTTTTGTCACCAGGATTCACTTTTATTTCCACATCATTCACTCCAACCCACTCTGTTCAGCAAAGGTCTAAGTAGTATCAAGTGAATTGAAAAGTTCAGCAGGGGGTTGGGATGCTTGAATGAAAAATAAATACAATAACATACGTCTATTTTCTCAATACAAACAGTAGAAAAATTAAAATTCAGATAATTTGTGAGTATTATTACTTAGAAGTAATGTAGATTTAATCTTCACCAATAATATAGATCAATTGCTCTTCTATGTCTTTTAAAACTTTCTGAGATGTTGAGTTTTATACTGATCTTGATTTTTTTTCCCCTTTTGTTTTCACTTCCTGCAGCTGTAGCTTCCCTGTGACACAGTTAAGCCACATCCTGCCCACCTCCTTTATAGTGCCTCTTCTGTGACTTACTGGAAATAGGCTCCCAATCGTTTTTTAATTGCCATGCATGGGAAATGTTTTTCGACAGCACAGCTGGCTCCAGGATTTATCTCTGGTGTTGGATCAACTATTTTCTAATTGCTTCTCTACCTTTCCGATTAAACTGAAAAGACCTCAGCTGGGGGCAAACTCTTCAAATGGATAACCAGCCCTACTATGTCAGCTCCTAGTTGCTCTGATGTGATAATCAGGAAAAAAGAAGTGTTCCTTTTGATAACTGAACTTCAGTAGTATTGAGAACAAAGGAACTTCAGCAGAATGGAAACGGGACTTTAGTCCAGTATTTCAGCCTCATGGGAAAAACCAGAAACACTGAGATCCTGCCTATTAAACAATACGTGACTAAAGTATCCTGTATTTGCTATGTCAATTTTTCTTGCTTGCCCATGTCAAAAACCCTCTTAGTGGAAAAATTCTTCCTACTACTCTATTGTCAACTTTCTCTATATAATACAAGTTCCCATCTCTGGGTTAACTGTATCCTAATCATGAACATTCAACTGATGTTTGGTCTGTATGTTAGTTTGTGGTGTCAGTGAAAATTGTGTACAATTACAACTACATAATCTCAGAAGCAATATTTTTCTCACTAGGTAGGCAGACATATTTTTCTAATTCTAACTAAAAGATAATATATCCATTCAAGTAAGAACACCTTTAGACTGAGGTCCTTAAGCTTTTTTGTTGATGTGAAAGGAAAATAAATCTTGGGGCCCCCAAGTCCCTAAGCTAAAGGGAAAAGTCAAGCTGGGAACTGCTTAGGGCCAACCTGCCTCGCATTCTATTCAAAGTCACCCCTCTGCTCACTGACATAGATGCATACCTGAGTGCCTCCTTTGGAAAGGCTAATCAGAAACTTAAAAGAATGCAACCATTTGTCTCTTACCTACCTGTGACCTTGAAGCCCCTCCCCTCTTCAGTTCTTCCCACCTTTGCTTCAAGTTGTCCTGCCTTTCCAGAGCAAACCAATGTACTTCTTACATATATTGATTGATGTGTCATGTCTCCCTAAAATGTATAAAACTAAGCTGTTTTATACAATTTTTTTTTATAAATGTTCATGTTTTATGCATTTCACCACCTTGGGCACATGTCTTCAGGACTTCCTGAGGCTGTGTCTTGGCAAAATAAACTTGTGAAATTAACGGAGACCTGACTCAAATTTTGGGAGTTCACAGTGGAAAAAAATATGAAAGAAAAATATCTATGAGTTTCTGTTACTTTCATTTTAGTCTGGTAAAACAGACAATAAATAAAGCTCAAATTTTCAAAATGACAAATTATTCACAGATAGCACCTCAAATTTATTTATTTATTTATTTATTTATTTATTTATTTATTTATTTAATTTATTTATTTATTTATTTTGAGACGGAGTCTCGCTCTGTCACCCAGGCTGGAGTGCTGTGGCTGGATCTCAGCTCACTGCAAGCTCCATCTCCCGGGTTCACGCCATTCTCCTGCCTCAGCCTCCCGAGTAGCTGGGACTACAGGCGCCGCCACGTCACCCGGCTAGTTTTTTGTAGTTTTTAGTAGAGACGGGGTTTCACCGTGTTAGCCAGGATGGTCTCGATCTCCTGACTTCGTGATCCGCCCGTCTTGGCCTCCCAAAGTGCTGGGATTACAGGCTTGAGCCACCGCGCCCGGCCAGCACCTCAAATTTAAATGATGAAAAATTTTCAAAATGAATTTGATAAAGGCACATTATATTTTTCATTAAAATGATTTTAAAGACTATTTTGTTATCACATAATAGATGGTACCTTGTAAACAGACCTAGACAGTGTAAGGACATGGTTCTGTTACAGTCGGTAGTTAGGTCACCCAACCAGGACGGTCAGGTGACCAGCATGATGGTCAGGCAGTTGTTACATGGTCTCTCTAAAATAATAATTGGTCGCAGCCAGCACCAAGGAAAGGCAGTCTCCCAATAGACAGAAAAAATCTGGTGATCGGCAGCTTCCTGATAAGATCTTAGGAGCTGGGTGCGTGGGCTCAACCATGCAAACTAACAGGCAAAATGGTAAAGTTTAACTGGTATGTGACCTTCTAGGAAAGCCTCAAGTGAGTGTGCCTACAACTTCAGTAAACGCACTGAACATGTGGCCCCTCCCAAGTATTAGCAGGCCACTGCACATACGGACAGCCTGCCCCAAAGGAAGAATCAGGGGAGAAGGCAACAAGACCCCAGAAGCATGCCAATGTATAAACCCCAAGTCAAAGGTCAAGCTGTGCACTTGAATCTCTCAAGTCACTCTCTTGGCCATCTTCCAAGTGTACTTTACTTCCTTTCGTTCCTGTTCTAAAACATTTTAATAATTTTTTGCTCCTGTTCCTACACTTGCCTCAGTCTCCCACTCTGTCTTATGCCCCTCAGTGGAATTCTTTCTTCTGAGTATGCAAGAACTGAGGTTGCTACAGACCTATATTTATTCATGCTGCTAACAGTTCTATCTTTGCAACTACGTAAAGGCAGATTTTGGGGAATTTTATGAATTCTTCACTTGGTAAAATAAAGATGTTGAGCTCTGTGATTAGTATTTTGTAATTAGTTCAGTTTCAGTAACAGACATGTATTTTTTACTTTCTTCACCTTTGTATATTCTAAATATTATTTCAGTTAAGGACAAAGAGCTCTTTTATGTATTGTCTTCAGCAGTCAGATTTTTGCTTCAAAGCTTCCTCAAATCTGTAAGTTCTATTAATATCCTTTAACCAAAAAAATCAAAACCAATTAAAATAACACACTCACAATTATTTAAATGTAGAATGAAAGACTAGATCAAAGTCTCAGCAGAGATTAGCTTAAATTGACATTCTCACACTTATGACTGCTAGAGAGATTAAAAAGTATGCCTCATGACTCAGATTCAGTTCTTCAATGCCTTGATAGAAATATTCTGATTGATTCATATGTTTAAAGCTTTCTAGAATCATCAAGCACAGATGATATTTAATTTTTAGGATAATAATCATGAGTATATATCCACTAATGAGAAAATACACAGTATATTGATGGTAAAATTTGCAACTATATTATCCACATTTAATAAATGCTGGTTGTAGAACTGAAAGCACAATTGTCCACAAAAAAAAAAAAAAAAAAACTGTCTTTTAAAAAATAAGAAAAAATTTAGCAAACTGACCTGCAAATTTATAGCCCAAGTCACATTAGAATAGTATTAATTTCACAGAAATATACAAACACACACACACACTCACAAATGTATATGTTATAGCACTTAAGTTATATTTTAACATATTGCTCTCTTTTAAATTGTCTTACGTGGTAAATACACATGGCAATACACTTGTCTAATTATGTTCTTAGATAAAGGTATATTGGCTTATTTATGTTATTTTTTCTACTTAAATATAGCCTTAAACACAAATATTGTTGAATTCAGAGGTGAATTTTTGTAATAGAATAGAAGCAAAATTTTAAAACTCTAAACACAAAATGTTTTCCAGAAACATTATTGTGCTTACAAATTATTTTAAAATATTATCTCCCAAAGACTATACTTTCTGAAAACTATTTTCAATTGTGTTCTTATGCATAGGCTTTTAGTATATAGTTTAACTTCTTCCAACATAAGCTAATGCCTGAAGGCATATTTTACAACTGTCTTCACAACATGTCATAAATTTCTATGGCATGCAGTTACGAAACTATATACCAAAAGAAATCAGAAGCGTATGAATAAGGAACATTACATTTAATTTAATTATAGATGAATTTGACAAGTTTATCATTACACACAGAATTAAAATATTAACAATAATAATACGTCACCTTTTTAGACTACTTATCATGCCATAACCTGACATCTATTACTGATGGATATAATATCTTAGTGGACCACAAATGCTTTTAGATAAATAATTCAACTATTTCAGTGCTTTATCACATCATGACAAAGCATTTCAATCAACAGAAACAACTTTCTTCACTTGATTCTTTAATTAATCATTATACCTCAAAGAAGATGAAAAAAGAAATATACAGTATCAGACCGTCAATGAAATTTTACCTGGTTAAGAGAAAACAAAAGACAATCAAATTGAGCAAAAGCACAAAATATAAGATTGTGGCCAGTAAGTGTGAAGTTTAACATTAAGAGGTTTATTATAATTAGCTGAGATGAACTTGGTATCTCTAGTTCTTGCAATGGCCTCATCTCATAGCCTATGATACATATTTAAATCACCTTAACACCTGCTAATATGAGTTTCTTTTTCCAGTTCTTTCTGATGTAATGTTTGTAACAGTTTTCCTTCAGAGACAGAACATGAGTGCTCACTTTAAAACATACTTTGGAACAGCAGTTTCTAAGGATACTGTTGCCTGCTGGCCACTTTGTGTGATAGCCAGTGGTGGCATGGTTTGTGCTAAAGACTTTGAGATGCATGGTACCAGTTGACCAGGTAGTGGGAAAAATGAGAAATTTATGTTAAGTGTATGTAGAAATTAGAGGCAGATCAGAACTGCCTTGGAGACTCTACAGGGTAATATGAATCCTTTTGCTGTAGTGTTTTGTTACGGATTATATGACTTAAATCTATTTATATTTTGTAGGAAAATGTATACTTTTATAATAAACATATTTTATTAGCAATAGGTTAAAAATACAAAAATACAAATACACAAGTTCTCATTTACATGTGGGAGTTTGAAAAAATTGAACACATGGCGGGGCACAGTAGCTCACGCCTGTAATCCCAGAATTTTGGGAGGCCGAGGCTGTGGATCACCTGAGGTCAGGAGTTCAAGACCAGCCCAGACAACACGGTGAAACCTCCTCTCTACTAAAATACAAAAAATTATCTGAGCATGATGGTGGGTGCCTATAATCCCAGCTACCTAGGAAGTTAAGGTGGGAGAATCACTTGAACCCGAGAGGCAGAGGTTGCAGTGAGCTGAGATCACGCCATTGCACTCCAGTCTGGGTGATGGAGTAAGACTTAGTCTCAAAAAAAAAAAAAAAAAATGAACATATAGAGGTAGATAGTGAAAAAATAGATAACAGAGACTGGGAAGGATGAATGGACAGGTGGGGGAAGGATGACGAGAACTGTGTTAAAAGGTACAAACACACAATAAGATGGAAGGAATAAAGTCAATGTTTGATAGCAGAGTAGGATGCCTATATTTCACAAAAATTTGTTGGACTCAGGTGATGGACACCCCTGAATACCATCACTTGATTACTACATGGTATATACATGTAACAAAATTTCTCATGTACCCCATGAATTTGCACGCACTAAAAAAAATGTAAAAAAAAATAATAATAATAATAACAGTAAGCAATGTTGAGTTAAAAACAAACAATGCAAAACTTACTAAATAAGTTGGCCTATAAATTTGTTTGGATTTGTCTTCTTTACTTTACTTGCTTTGTTAAAATTAGAATCAGGTGTCAATCACCTTGAATTAAAAGCACTAGTCTTTATTAATACTAGGTGATAGTAATTTATTCATGATGCAAGGTAAAGTTAATAATTACCCAAAGGCACACAGATTTTCAGTGAGAGAAAGACAAATTGCCCACTAAGGTCTATTTTATTGTTTAGTTCAATCCTCTTAGCCAGATTTCATGACATCTTTAGAAAAGATGATGGGGGAGATATTCCTGTCTCTAGTGAGAATTTTAAAAAGAGAAATAAAGGTTGAAAAAAATAAGTACCACTGAAGAAAATCTATGTGACTTAAAGTAAGTTACCCTGGGACTCTTCCCAGCAGAACAGTCAATATACATTGGCTATGTTAAAATTGCCACAACTCCCTGGATATACCAGGATATTGTATGATATTGTGATTTTGCCTCTGCTTTGGTCATTTAGTATACTTCATCTTCAGAATGTTCCCTTGAAATCACATGAGTCCCTCAAGATCCAGTTCCAAAACCAACTCTTCAATAACACTTTCCCCAGCACTGTTCATTATACCCAATCCTTAGCACAATAAGTTGATTTACTCTTTAATCTAAGACTATATGGAGGCAACAGCAAATGTTATTTGGGAATGATTAAATCCGCAATTTTAAAAAAATGAATCTCAAATAATAGGAAAAGAAATTAGAGAGACTCCCCAGTGGAATTTAAAACAAACACCACAAAACAAGAAACTAAAGATGAGAACATAGTGTAATGGTTAGAACCACAGTCTCTAATTCTAGAACTAAATTGACTCAGTCAGATTCTGTATTTTGGCAAGCCTTGTAGGTGACTCGCATGCACAGTGAATTTGAGACCTTCTTGATTATGTGTTTTGCTTTGCTTCACTTTGAAGATCACGTATTTTTACACATTGAAAGTTTGTGGCAATCTTGCATTAAGGACATTCATTATATCAGCGCCATATTTCCAACAGCCTGTGCTCACTTCCTGTCTGTGTCACCTCTTGGTAATTTTCACAATATGTTCAACTTTTTCATGACCATTATATCTGTTATGACGATCTGTGATCAGTGATTGTTGCTGTTACCATTCTAATCATTTAGGGGTGCCATGAACCACACAGCAAACTTAATCAATGTGTATGTCCTGATTGGTCCACTGGCCAGCCATTCCCCTGTATCTCTCCCTCTTCTTGGGCCTCCCTGTTTTGTGGGGCACAAAGATATTGAAATTAAGCCAATTAATAACCCTACAATAGTCTCTAAGTGTTCAAGTGAAAAGAAGAGTCACATGTCTCTCACTTTAAGTCAAAAGGTAGAGATGATTAAGTTTAGTGAAGAAGGCATGTTGAAAGTTGAAAGGCCAAAAGCTGGTCCTCTTGGGTCAAACAGTTATCCAAGTTGTAAATGCAAAGAAAAAATGCTTGAAGAAAATTAAAAATGCTACTACAGTGAACACGCAAAAGAAAAGAAAGTAAACAGCCTTACTGCAGATATGAAGAAAGTTTTAGTGATCTGGATAGAAAAGCAAACCAGCCATAACAGTCTTTTAAACCAAAGCCTAATACAGCCTCTTTTATTCTATGAGAGAGGTGAGGAAGCTGCAGAAGAAAATTTGAAACTAGCAGAAGTTGATCCACGAGGTTTAGGAAAGAAGCCATTTCCATAACATTAAAGTGCAAGGTGAAGCAAGTACTGATGTAGAAGCTGAAACAAGTTATCTAGAAGATATAACTAAGATCATCAATGAAGGCAGCTATACTGAACACTAGATTTACAACGGGGATGAAAACAGTCTTATATTGGAAGATGATGTCATCTAGAACATTCATAACTAGAGAGAAGAAGTCAATGTCTGGCTTCTAAGCTTCAAAAGACAGTCTGACTCTTAGTAGGGGCTAATACACCTGAAGACTGTAACTTGAAGCCAATGCTCATTTGCCATTCCAAAAATTTTAGGACTCTTAAGAATTATGCTAAATCTATTCTGCGTGTGCTTGTAAATAAAACAAATAAGCCTGAATGATAGCACATGTGTTTACAGCATGGTTTGCTGAATATTTTAAGCCCACTTTTGAGAACTGCACCTCAGGAAAAAAAAAAAGAAAAAGTTTACTTTCAAAAAAACTACTGCTCATTGACAATGCACCTGGTCACTCAAGAGCTCTGATAAAGATATCCAAAAATTTAATGATGCTTTCATGTCTGCTTACACAACATCCATTCTGCAACCCCTGGGTTAAAGCATAATTTCCATTTTCAAGCCTTATTATTAAAGAAATACATTTCATATAAGGCTGTAGCAGCCATAGATAGTGATTCCTCTGATAGATACGGGCAAAGTAAATTGAAAGTCTTTTGAAAAGGATTCATCATTGTAGATGCCATTAAGAACATTTGAGATTCATAGGGGAGGTCAAAATACTAAAATTAACTGTTGTTTAGAAGAAGTTCATTGCAATCCTCATAGATTAATCTGAAGGATTCAAGACTACAGTGAAGGAAATTATTGCAGATGTGGTGGAAATAGCAAGTTAAGTAGAGTTAGTAGTAGAGCCTGCAAATATGACAGAATTGCTGCAATTTCATGACAAAAATTTAATGAATAAGGACTTACTTCTTTTGAATAAGCAAAGATTCTTGAGATGGAATATTCTGGCAAAGATGCTATCCCATTATTGAAATAACAACAAAGGATTTGGCATATTACATAAAATTAGTTTATAAAGCAGCAACAGGGTTCGAGAGGACTGACTCCAATTTTGGAAGATGTTCTACTGCGTGTAAAATGCTATCAAACATCATTGTATGCTACAGCGATATCTTTTGAAAAAGGAAGTGTGAATTGATGTGGCAACTTCATAGTTGTCTCAATTTAAGAAATTGCAGGCCGGGCGCTGTGGCTTATGCCTGTAATCCCAGCACTTTGGGAGGCTGAGGCAGGAGGATCACGAGGTCAAGAGATCAAGACCATCCTGGCCAACATGTTGAAACCCCATTCTACCAAAAATGCAAAAATCAGCCGGGAGTGGTGGTGCGTGCCTGTAGTCTCAGCTACTTGGGAGGCTGAGGCAGCAGAATCACTTGAACTCAGGAGGTGGAGGTTGCAGTGAGTAGAGATCGCGCCACTGCACTCCAGCCTGGTGACAGATGGAGACTCTGTCTCAAAAACAAACAAACAAACAAAAAAAAAAAACACAGAAAAAAAAAAGAAATTGTAATAGCTGCTTCAACCTTCAGTAACCACCACACTCTTCAGTTAGCAGCCACAACACGGAGGCAAGACCTTCCACCAGCAAAAACATTATGGCTAGCTGAAGCCTCAGTTAATCATTAGCATTTTTAAAATATAGTATTTTAAAATTAATATCTGCATACTTTTAGACATAATGCTGTTACTCATTTAATAGATATAATATAAACAAAGCTTTCTATATGCACTGGGAAACCAAAGAATTTGTGTGACTCGCTATGTTAAGTTATTCACTTTATTGCAGTGGTCTGGAACTAAATCTGCAATATCTCTGACACATTTCTGTAAATAAAGGCTGTCTGAGCTCATTTGGTTATACAATTATGGCTAACAGTAGCAACTCTGAGCTTTGAGGAAGGAGATTAAAAAACATAACATGGCCCAGCACTGCTACTGTGTGGTCATGGGCAATTACATAACTTCAATGTGCTTCAACACAGTTCTCTACAATAATAATAATAAATAATGAAATAATAATGAAACCAACCTCAAAAATTTATTGTGAGGAAAAAATAAGTTAATATAGTTATAGAGCTTAAGTCAGATCCTGGACCATAATGAGTGCTATACAATTATGATGAAGGTGATAAATTGAAGTAAATAGCTGCAAAGATTGTGAAGACAGTCTTGAAGAAAATAAAAATGTTCTTAGCAATACAATCAATATCTGCTGCTTATGTAAAATGAATGCTGATTAGAACAAAAACAGAAGCCAGTACATAATCACTCCAGTTTAGAATGTCTGAGACATAGACTCACTGAGAGACACAAAAATAGACCAGCAGAATGAAAAAAGAAAGAAAAAAATATGGATCAGACTGGAACAGAGTCCAAACATTTTCTTCATCTACTTAGAAGAAAATATGTATATCTGAAACTTCATACTATATGGTATACATATATAGTTATTTTGTTTTGGCTATTGATAAAGGAGGAATACTTTTTTCCCCAGTCATTTCTGGGCTCGTGGCTGAGGCATCTATAATGAAAGATTATCAACAGAAAAAATGGCTAGGTAAGGTGGCTTACTCCTATAATCTCAGCTACTCAGGACGCTGAGGTGGAAGGATCACCTAAGCCTAAGAGTTCAAGGCAACAGTGAGGTATGATCATGCACTGCACCACAGTCTGGATAACAGACAGACCCTCTCTCTAAAAAATTGACAATAATAATAAAAAACAAAGAGAAAATCATACAAATTCATATAATTCAACTTCTACATGACACAGTAGCCTTCAGAAATGAAGACACTACAAAAAGGGAAACCGGTATATTTTTATGGTTAGGTTGATAAAAATGGATAGTTGTAGAGAGGTATGACTGGGCAAAAAGGGTAAAATCAAATAGTAATAAAGTGGAGGGAGCTTAGCAAGCCCTGTTTGTTCAGATTCTTCTGTGTTCCTGTGTCTTCAGATATAAAGACATTCCCTTTTTCTGGATATAAGGAGGGTTCCTCTCAAATGAGGGTCTCATGACCTTCTTCAGAAGGTCAGAGCATCTTTTCTGGCCTGCTTCATGGGAGAAGGGTATAGATAAAACAAGTTTTCCCATTATGTGATAATTGAAAAAGCCTTGCGACAGCAACATGAGAAGTCAAAATATTACTACTTATCTTTACTTTTAGTTTTGTTTGAATTTGTCCATAATCTAAAGCCTTAAAAAATGTGGTCAGAGACAGTTACAGAAAAAATGATCGAAATTTGATCTTATCATCAGGGGATTAAAAACTTCTACTAGGTCTTAGACCATGTCACACTTTTTGATCTCCTTTCTGGTAGCAGCAGCAGCAGCTCCAAGTTGTTACTGTTAATCATGACATTTGTGTTAGCAAACAAGCAAAAACAGCATTTATATATTGCTATCTGATATAGCTTGGCTCTGTGTCCCCTCCCAAATCTCATTTCTAATTGCAATCCCCACATCTCCAGGGAGGGACCTGGAATCCCCACGTGCTGAGGGAGGGAGTTGATTGGATCATGGGGACAGTTTCCGCCATGCTGTTCTTGTGATACTGAGTGAGTTCTCATGAGATCCAGTGATTTTTTAAGTGTTTGGAAGTTCCTCCTTCGCACTTTGCTTTCTCTTCTGCCACCATGTGAAGGTTCCTGCTTCCACTTCTGCCATGAGTATAAGTTTCCTGAGGCTTCCCCAGCCATGTGGAACTGTGAGTCAATTAAATCTCTTTTCTTTATAAATTACCCAGTCTGGGGGAAGTTCTTTATAGCAGTATGAAAACAAACTAATACACTATCCATCCATGGATTTACTAAATTGAGTGAGCAACAGAATCACCTATGAGGCTTACAAACAACAAATTGTTGGTATCCTTCTCTTTAAGAGTTTCCAATTCAGTAATTCTGGGGAGAGGGCCCAGAATGTGGATTTCTAATAAGGCCCTAGTTGATGCTACCGCTGCTGCTAAAGGAACCACATTCTGAGAACCTTTTCTCTAGCCTGTTGATATGGTTTGCCTGTGTCCCCACCCAAAATCTCTTCTTGAATTGTAATCCAAATTGTAAGCCCCATGTGTTGGGAGCAGAACTTTGGGGGCGGTGATTAGATCATAAGGGCCATTTCCCCACACGGTTCTCAAAATAGTGAGTGAGTCAGTTCTCACAAGATCTGATGGTTTAAGGGGCTTTTCCTCCCTTCACTCATTCTCCTTGATGCCATCATGTGAAGAAGGATGTGTTTGCTTCCCCTTCTGCCATGATTGTAAGTTTCCTGAGGCTTCCTCAGCCATGCTGAAATGTGAGTCAAATAAACCTCTCCCCTACAAATTACCCTGTCTCAGATATGTCTTTATTAGCAGTGTGAGAATGAACTAAAACACCTGTATATTTACAACACTTCTCAACACTATTAATCACTGAGCATTATGATGTGAGAATTTTATTTTATTTATCAGAGCATTGTGCAGTAGCTGGCATATTGGGCAAGATTAATAATTACACATATGAATATACTTAATATACTTGGACTGCTCTTATTCTTTTTGCTCTTGGCTTAAATTACCTCAGGGAGTCTCTCTATTAGATTGAAATGAGAATGCCAAAACAATGAATAGCATTTTAGATTTTGCTCAATATTATTTTAATTTGGGTAGTAACATCTAATCATCCATCTGAAAATAATAAAGGGACAAATATATCTTCTATGTCAGAAACTATCTTGGGCACAGGGGCACGACCCTAAGGAATACTTCAAGGCCTCAACCTTCATTGATTAGAAAGATTTATATTGTTAAAGCATACAGAAACGATCAGAGGGAGCCAAGGCAAGAAGGTCATTTTTACAGCTATTGCAGAATCACAAATGTAACATCATACATATTAAACTGTAGGTGGTAAATGCAAAAATAGGAAAGAAGTAGTAGATGTAAGCTATATTATAAAAGAAGATAACAAGAACTCAGTGACTGTTTTAATGTCAAGGACTGAGTAGACTGTTGCTCTTGTTTCTGTAATAAAAGTATATTTCTTGAAAAGGATAACTAGCTTTCATAAAAGAGATAAATTAAATATAAGTAAAACCATTAAGTTAGGTAAGAATATACCATTTGTCCATTTTGAAAATTTAAAAAGGCATATTTACAACCACAGAGTTTGAGACTTAAAATAACAAGATGATTTTACAGGTAAATTTTATGCTATCTCAATACTCATGTGTCAAAGAATAAACTAAGTCTTAAATATGCCGTTTGTGTTCATGCTATGTTTTTATGATTCAACTTTTTGTTTTGCTTTGTTTTATTTCCTCAAGGGCTAACCATTGCTTTTCCCAGCAGGGGAAAGAAAGCCCACCCACCAAGTCCCTTCCAACTTTCACTGATGAGATCTTGGGGCTGTTTACATTAACCATGCAAATTTGAAAAACTCTGTCTCCTGGTGCTTAATCTCACAACCCAATTTGTTTCTGAAGCTGGTGTGCTTAGCAGCTGTGCAGCAGTGCTTTGTCCCAAAGACAAAAGACTATTTTTTTTTTACTTAAAGAATAGACAGAATACTCCAGTTATCTTAGATCACAGCACTGACAGAGATAATTAATGACCCGGAACAGTCACAAACAACCTATTTTTGTTATCATTGAGAACAAAAATGTATGTGTCAGATATTTCCTGGAACTGGACCATATGTATAACAGTTACTCACAAACACACTTTGAAAAGTTAGGAACGACAAAATATCTGTGAGTAAGCAAATTCCCCCTCCCCACCAGCAATAGCTTTTCCTTACAATTTATTTAAAAACATCTGTTTCTAGCAGACTTAAAAATATATAAAATTGGGTTAAAAATCCCGCTGCTGTTAACACAAAAAGAGAAAGAGGTATATATTTATGTATCCGGCCTCAAAATGGCCCTCAGTTGAGCTGTTTCTGAAGAAAGTGCTTTTAACACAGGTCTCTGAAATTATGGGCTGTAAATAAAAATCTCAGAAAATAAATCTCCAAAAATGAGTTAGATCTATTTCTGCTATTACTAGGAAATAAATGACCTCCAACTTTAGATTCCAGGGTTTCATTTTGCATTTAACAAAGTGGGTTTTTTGTTTGTTTGTTTTATGGGTTTTGGGTTTTTGTGGTTTTGTTTGTTTGTTTTCCATCTAGAAAAGTATACTAGCTTAACTCCAAACTTCTAAACATTGTCTATAAGGTCCTTCACAATTTGACCTTGATCCTTTGAACCTTTTTTATTTTTTTAAATAGACTTTTTTTTTTTTTTTTTTTTTTTCTTTTTGGAGACAGAGTCTCACTCTGTTCCCCAGGCTGGAGTGCAATAGCACCATCTCAGCTCACTGCAACCTCTGCCTCCCAGGTTGGAGAGATTCTCCTGTCTCAGCCTCCCAAGTAGGTGGGATTACAGGTGCCTGCCACCACGCCTGGCTAATTTTTGTATTTTTAGTAGAGATGGGATTTCACCATGTTGGTCAGGCTGGTCTCCAACTCCTGACCTCAGATGATCCACCTGCCTCGGCCTCCCAATGTACTGGGATTACACGAGTGAGCCATGGCGCCAGCCTAAATAGACTTTATTTTCAAGAGAGGTTTAAGTTCACAGCAAAACTGAGAGAAATTAGCAGTGATTTCCCATGTATCCTCTGTGCCACATGTGTAGCTTCCTCCATTATCAACATTCTCCACTAAAGTGGTATATCTGTTACAACTGATGAACCTGAACTGTCATGTCATTGTTACCCCAAGTCCACAGTTCAGTTAGAGTTCACTCTTGCCACTATACATTTTATGAGTTCAGAAACATGAATAATGACATTTATCCACCACTCTAGTTTCAGACAGAGTTATACCGTCCTAAAAGTCTTTTGTGCTCCCCCTGTCCATCCATGTTTCCTTTCCAACCCCAGGCAACAACTGGGCTTTTTACTGTCTCTATATTTGGCCTTTTGAAGAATGTCATATAGTTCAAATTACGTAATACATAGGGCTTTTTTAGGATGGATTCTTTTACTTAGCAATATGCATTTAAATATCCTCCATGTTTTCTCATGGTTGACAGCACATTTCTTTCTAATGAAGAATAGATTGCTTTGTCTTAAGTGTACCACAGTTTGTTTATCCATTCACCTACTGAAGGACATCTTAGTTGATTCCAAGAGAATTTCTACATGCAAACAACAACAAAATAAATCTAGACTTAGATCTTACATACTTTCACAAGAAATTCACTCAAAATAGATCACAGACCTAAATTTAAAGTGCAAAACTATAAAAATTATTAGTGATAACACAGGAGATAATCTAGATGTCCCTGAGTTTGGTTGATAACTTTTTACATGTAATACCAAAGGTATGATTCATTAAAGAAATAATTGAAATATGGACTTTATTTTTTTTTAATGTGCTCTGTGAAAAAAGCTTTCAAGAACATTTAAAGACAAGCCACAGACCAGGAGAAAATATTTGAAAATCACATTGCAAATAAAAGATTGTTATTAAAAGTACACAAAGAACACTTAAAATTTCACAATAAGAAAATAAACAACCCGATTGAAAAATAGGACAAAGACCTTAAAGGACACCTCACCAAAAAAGATCTTCAGATGGCAAATGAGCACACGAAAACATACACCATCATATGTCATCAGGTTAATGTAAATTAAAACAACCAGGAGATACTACTTCACACTCATTAGAATGGCCAATGTCCAGAACACAGACACCATCAAATGCTGGGGAGAATGTGGGGTTAGAGAAGTTATCATTTATTGCTGGTGGGAATGTAAAATGAAAAAACTGTTTTGAAAGACAGTTTGGTGGTTTCTTACAAGACTAAATATACTCTTACCATGCACTATAACAATTTTACTTCTTGGTATTTACCAAAATGATTGGAAAACTCATGTCCACACAAAAACTGCTATACACAGAGGTTTATAGCAGCTTTATTTATAATTGATGAAAAAAGCAACAGATTTCTCAGTGTTACTAAAAATATCTGCCTCTTAGTGTTGCTGTGCCATTATTCATGATGATGCCGTTGTTGCCTTGCCTGCCCTCCTCATTCCTCACCTTTTAAATCTTATTTATAATCTAAGATTCTTTCCACTTTATTAAGCTCCTCAAGTCTTATTTCCCCTAATAGGCAATAGTAATACCCACCTCTTTGCTGTTTTAGGAATACCATGGAAAATTGTCCTTATGATGAATGCTATGTTATGATAACTTAATAATTTCCCTTCTGAACGAGACATTCCATAATATTGACCCTGTGTAATAAACACTCATTTATCCTCAAGTACTCATCAGTTACAGTGAGTAATCTAAAGGTTTTATTTTACTTAGTAGTCTATCTGATCATTTCTTTTACCATCAAGAATTAGTCAGCATTGTCACTTGTCAATTTCAAATTTATAGCAATGAATGTCTAGTTCTTTTAAGTAATTTTTAAAATCAAATTTTTGGAGGTATGAATCAGATACAAATTGTTTCTGAGGCTCACAATAGGAGTAAATTGCTTTAAAACATGAATACTCCTCCTCTCCCATTTGTTCTCTGTAACTTTTCTATTTGAACAAATAGTCTATGTTTTCATGATTTCTGTATTAGTGCTTGGCGTAGGTTTCTTTTAGGAGATAAAGTATACTTTCAATGGCCTAATTATTAGGTACTTTGCAGCATGGCTCTGCTTATAATTGTCTCTTACATCATGGCACTTAACTCCTAACTGAAAATTTAATCAAGCAGGGGCAATGTAGTTTAAGTAATGTAATATTTTAGATAAGAGTAAGTAGAACTTACAAAGAAGATAAACACACAATTCAAATTGAATAAAGTGTCTCCATATAGTTAGAAGCAAATGAAAATAAAAGCACAGTTGTGAGTTAATGCTGCGCATGTACACTTTAAAATGAAAAAAAAAATAAGACAGGTAAGAAGGCTGAAGAAAACCTTTGACACAAGAGTCTCTTCTATACGTTAAGCATTATACATTATGTAATGCTATGAGGACACACTTCTAAAGTACAATTCAACCTTATGCATGTCATTGCTTCCCCAAGATGGGATTTATGTGAAGACACAGGAAAAAAGTTACAAAATAACCCACAACTTTCTTTCCTTTTTTGAGGAAGTATTTGTTTCTTGAATCTGATCTTTCACTCCCAATTGGTAAATACTCTAGTAAGTGTAGTTCTATATTAAAATAATTTCTTCTTCTTAGCCAAAAAAGGGGGATTATTAACTCATAAATCTTTGCATATTGTAAATATTAGTATAAGAATTCAACCTGTGGGCCATGTAAAGTGAAAGCATGCGCATCAAGATCTGTACACCTCTGATTCCTTCCCTCAGAAGAGAATGAGTCCACAAAGTAAATCATATCTAAGCTATTCTAACAAAAACCATAAAAATGTATTTTTCCTATTATTCAAATTTTCAATATTTACATGTATTATGATTGATATGTGTTTAATTTCTGTTTATATATGTTGAGATTATTTCTATGGCCAATCAATATAGTCTTTCCAAAGTGAGAATAACATAATCTAGCTAGCATTTGCTTTAAAATGTTAGAAATAAAAGTCCCTTGCTTTTTATGGAATAAACTCACAAAAATGAATCACTATCTCCAAAAAAACTAGAAAATATATAGTTAATTCATCTTTAAAAGTTCCCATGATATTCTGCATACAGTGCGCCTGGAGAAAGTGTCAAGGATAATTCCTAAGCTGTTCTGGAAAAGTAATCTCCAAATCTGAAAACAATGTATTTGATGAAAATCATCTAGGTTCCCTTGAAGTAGCTGGAGAAATTGTGAGCTAGCTTTTCTCTCCCTTGAGAAAATTCTCTTTCATACCATGAGTGGCAATAATTCATGGCATTCATTTATTTGGAAAGTGAAGGAAAAACAGACATCTGAAGAAAGAACACAGAGATTCAACCACATTCCTCCACTTACTAGCTCTGGGAGTTAGAGCAATTTTCTTAATCTCTTTGTGCCACTGTTGATACTGAAATTAATTACTGTTCTCTAAATTAATTCCTTAAAAGAATAGTTGCTAATCATCCTAAAATATGTGGATGTGTAATTCTTGGCTTAGCGCCCTTTACCAAGATGACACTAGAAAACACTTTTAGCTCTATTCTGGAGGCCTGAATTCTCTAGTTTATCAACTTAGTTCCATCATTCAGGAGAAACTGGGGAAATGGAAAGCTCCTTGGCAGTCCAAGCCAATAATAAGTTTCTATTGGCTTGAAAAAGATGCTCTTGAGACATAATTCTCAAAGGATATTCTATTTAGAAAATGAATATTCTATCTTCATGGGTCTTCTGCTTACAGTGTTACAATATTCTCAGATACCAAAAGTAAGCACTACTCTTAGAATTTTGAGTTCTCTAATGCCGAGGACATAGTCTTTGCCAGATAAAAAGGCTCTGTGTCCAGCACTTTACTGTTTTCAATAGTCACAGGCTTGGTTTCTTACACACGTGCATCTGAATATTGATTTACCACAATGGTGACAGAGACTCTAGATAGACTGATCAGACTCTCCCACAATCAAATCTTGTTTTTGCCCCTGTGTATGGAACTTAAATTATTATTCCTAACAATATATTAAAGCTTATTTCAACTATAATGTAGGTTATTTGGACATGAAGGTAGCATCACACATTATACTATTGAGCTCATTACTAAGATATTCTGTTATTCTTATTTCTGTCTGTTTCATAGATTTTTACAGTCACTGGCATTGGGGGTGTCATCTGGGTTTTGATTATACGCAGTGAACGCAAGGATAAAAGACCTTTAGAAATAGTTAAAGCAAGAAGCTATTGTGATTTTAGAGTATCACAACCAATGGTGCCATTACTGCTAATATTTAGATGACAAATTCTTATTTTAAATTCAACCTTAAGTGGTTTGAAGAGGTAGTTTGTAAAAAAAATTAATTGTCAAAAAGGAATAGACCATATTAAAGGGACTTTCATTAATTTTCATTAGGGTAACTTGGCAATTAAACATATCATCCCCAACTAGGGGGACTGGGCTCATAAACAAAAGATTTTCATCATCTTTTTATTTATGAAATCCTGGTGTCCCAACTCTTAACTACCCTTTCTTCTCTCAAAGAGGTAAGGCTTTTTTTAACATGCAGAGCAATCAAATCATTTGGTCCTACTATTTTTTCCACAGCCTGTTAGGTTACATGTCTTGCAATTGCCAAAAATAATCACTGTAAAATCTAAATTATAATTCACATAAAGAGAGTACTCCTTAAAGAAAATGTAGCAGAAAATCCTGTTTCCCTTGCCACATTGTCTCTAATACATTGAAAATAGTATGTCCTCAAATGAGAATTTAAATCTAGAAGAGAGAAAAGCTGCAATTCCAGTTTCTGAGAACTTATCTTGCATAGTCTTCCCATGATATCTATAACACTTCAATCCTGAGGGCTCCATATGCAAGTTTCCGTGTAAATACTCCTACCATGTCAGACAAGCACTCAGGCTCCCACCAGGGCACCAACCTCATCTCTTGTCAGCTTTCTCTAGGTGTTACCTTACCTTCCTTTCAGGAAAAGGTCAACCCTTTCAACAGGTGGAGCTTTCATTCTCTGTCTATGAACTGTGTCTTATAACCACTAATAGTGCCTGGTCTATTGTGATAAATATGGATGCCAATCACTACCTTGAGATTTAGAATTAAGAGAGTGTCCTCTCATCCCCTGGATGAGAATTGAAGATGGTTGTCTCTTTCCAGCAGATTTCCATTAATGAGATTTTTGGTTCAATTATGCATATTTTAAAAAATATATTTATTGTTAAAACAAGATTGATAGAACATCGAAAAAAACATATTGAAAAACTACTCAAAATGGCAACAGTCCAAGTGTCCAACACAAGAATAGAAAAACTAATTATGATATATTACATCCAGTGGAAGTCTCTTTGGCAATAAAAAAGAACACATTTCCAAAATAGGCAGAATGTGGATGACCCTCAAAAACACTTTATCGGACAACAGAAACCAGACGCAAAAAGATATACATTAAGGCGGGGAATGGTGGTTCACGCCTCCCAAAGTAATCCCAGTACTTTGGGAGGCTGAGGCAGGCCGATCACAAGGTCAAGAGATCTAGACCATCCCGACCAACACGGTGAAATCCCGTCTCTAATAAAAACACAAAAATTAGCTGGGCATGGTGGCGTGCACCTGTAGTCCCAGCTACTTGGGAGCCTGAGGCAGGAGAAATGCTTGAACCCGGGAGGTGGAGGCTGCAGTGAGCAGAGATCACGCCACTGCACTTCAGCCTGGGCGACAGAATGAGACTTCGTCTCAGAAAAAAAAAAAAAGAAAAAAAATACACATTGAGCAGTATTACTATTCATGTAAAGTTCTAGAACAAGCAAAGCTATAATTCTTAGAAATCAGTATAGTGGATGCCTAGAGTAGGAGACTGTGATTGACTAAAAGGAATAGAGAGAGCGATGTAGGGAAACAGTAATATCCAGTACCTCATCTGGATAGTATCTACAGGAATGTATTCATATGTTAATATTCCTAAAGCTAGACCCTTAACATTAATGCATTTTACTGGATGTAAGTTATACTTTAATGAACATACTATTTGATTATCCTAAATAATAAGGTAGAATTCAAAATTGAATAAGCATAATTGCAATTTGCAGGGCTCTGGCTCTGCTTTTTTAGAAAATTTGATCCTATTTTACCATGAGATGCACTGTGTATTTTACTATTCTTTCTGAAGTACATATGAACTTGAGAAGATTCTAACAAATGAGATTGTGGTTTGCCAGGGCACCTCCTTTTACTTTTTTTCAGCTATTCCTGTCAGACATCTTTTCCACTAACTTCACAATAAACAAAATTGTAGCTAGCTTCTGATCACTAGCAGAAATATTTCAAAACTTATGGGAGTATGGTTGGCAGCACCCTCCCTATTTCTTATTTGTTTATTTGTATGCATCAGTGTTCTATAAAGTAAATGCTGGATGTGCTCTTGGAAGACAATCTTTCTCCATATATGCATATTAATACTTATTTTTAAATGACTGCATACAATAATATGCTAGGAAAGCAGGAAGTATTTCTGACTTCGTGTCATGAGAATGGTTTTATATGTTACTCTTTGTGGCAATTGAAAAAATATTCAGATATATTGAGCTGGAGTATATATGGACTTACATATTTAAACATCTTATCAAAATTGTGTTCACCATTTTTTCACATAGGCATAGCAATATATTTTCTGCCTTACCAATAAAATGTCAATGTGAGTGATAGTTTTTTATGTAAACACAGTAAATTCTAAAATGTTACATGCAAGGGCTGTGAATAAACATTTTTAAATTGACATGTTATTTAATTGTTATCTCTAGTTTTCCTTCTTTTGAAATTCTTTTATTGTCTTTGTTACTCTTAATCAAATCTAGCCAAAATATTATAGAGAAAAAGCTTGCTGATATTTTGATTATCTTAACATGACTGATGTAATTTGGAGTTGATTGATGAATTCAAAGATGAGACTCAAAAACTGGAAAAGAGTTCGGTCTCATTTTTTTTTTAATTTCAAATGATTTGGGTTGTCTATCTAGTTGTATAGATACATTTTAATGTACTGAATTAGAAACACCAACTAGTAATGCAAAAAAAAAAAAAAAACACTCAAAGAATTTTAATGTAGCCCCCAGTAATAGGGCAGATGGCTAATTTCTGAAACAATATGAATGCATTCCAAATTTTGAAAAGAAATTTGTTTATATACCTTGCAGGTAGTTACACTACCATCTTTTAGTCAGCCTGTGAATAAACTATTAGTTTGAATAATATATTATACTTATTCATACAGTTAACAAGGCTTATTGAGATTCAGCACTGTGGGATGCTTAGATGTACTCAACAGAGATTACACTTTTTTTCTTATTCAAATAGACTCATCATAGTTTTAAAATTAACATCATTTGTAATAATAATAAATCTTAAATTGTATGTGTGTGTGTTTCTGTGCATGTGTGTGTGTACGTGTGTATGATACAGAGAGAAACCTCCATGAGGGATGTATAAAATGTTTTCAACTGAAGATTCAAATTAGAAGCAATTCAAAGCAATGATGGTTTATCATGTGCTTTGAAGGGAAATTAAATGCAATGTTCATGAAAAACAATAGTTCTACGCTGTTTCAAAAAGGTGAAAAGGAGTAGCTAAAGCAGCATCAATAAAGATAGTTGAAATTACCAAAATAGACAAAGAATTACGTAAATTGGTGTATGAATATTGTTATAGAGCAGTGAGGAGTTCATATGCATCAACAGGAATTAAAATAGCTGTAGGGTATAGACACTTATGGCTCACAGAAAGTGATAATTATTTGACTCTTCTAGTTAAAAGACTTTCTCTTTGCCTCATAGTGTTGACTCCAATGATCCTTTCAGATTCTTATTTTCCTTCAAAAGTATGCTTTCCTCCTGCCACACTGCCTATTTATAGTTCCCTAAAAAATCCAGACTATTTTTCTAATGAGTCAAGATTTATCTCTCGCTTCCTGGAACATGTATTTTTCCTGCACTCCTTCTTTTGCATTATCATTATGTCTACTACCACACTTAAAACATAATTCTAACTATTTCTATATCTTTCATCCATAAAAATGCAAACTGTCAATTGCAGAAAACATTTTCCATTATATCTCTAGCTCTACATCTACTATAAAGTCTGGATGTCGTAAATGTTTAATAAATATGTTAATACATTTTAAAACAGCCATATAGAAGTTTTTTTCAAGGTATAGCCAAATGGAATGTAAGACTTTACTGGAATTGAATAATATTTAGCGATATACACAAATGCCTTGTTTTTATTAAGAGTTTTAAAATACTCCATTTGTACTTGGAATCTCAATTTAAAAAAAAAAATCTGAACATCATTTAAAAAATCATATGAAACAAGCTCTCATAAGGAAAAACTAGATGCTTTTCTCATCTAACTTCAAAATAAAACTCTCCAATATTATTTATTTATTTATTTATTTACTATTTTGTCTTCACATTTTAAAACAACATATTTTACTGGTTTTCCTCAATCAATTTCAGGCACGAATATCCAGTGATAATCATGTATATTTCATTGTCATACTTTCTTCTTTCTAATAGCATATTCCTATTTCTGGTTAAATCACCGTTCTATGATTATTTTATTAGGACTGTAAATACCATTTACTGTTGAACCATGAAGCTTTCTATGCATTTTAATAAACATATTATTCTTCCTTGACTTAACATTTTCTTTATTTTAAATTGCATAATGTCATGCAATAAATGTATAAGTGAATAATAAGTAACATTATGATGCTTCATCCAGAAAGCAATCCCTACCTTCCTTCAATTTAGTATCAAAAATTGTGAAATGATTACATTTCAATGTATCTCTGCCACATGTTTCAAGTTTTGTTAATGACAACTTATTCTGCACCACCATGTGGCTTGAAATTAATATTTATTGCTTGTATCAGATAGGACTTTTGTTGAAATAAACAGAAAGCTGTCCAAAACTAATTTAAACAATACTAAGACTTCAAAGCTAGGTCATAGTTAGAGTTGGCTGCTGTGGTGGTAGAGTGGTCCACCACGTTAACAAAAGTGGCCGACATTCACTGATACTTTTGTCAAGTTTTACTAATATTTCCCAAACTCCTAGAGGATTAAGACATGAGTTTACAAAGGATTAGATTGTGATACATATCCAAGTGATCAATAATATGCTGTGCTCAAAACTGTCTCTTCCTTGCAGGTAAAAATGTCCTAGTTTTGACAAATAATTATTAAATAATTTATTAAATAATTATTTGTAATTACAACAGAAATACCTAAACTTATCTGTACCCAGGGATATTCAATTAATAGTAACAATAATAACCTATCAGAAAACAACTATATACACTCTAAGTTGTGAATATCTTTGCAAGGCACTACTGTTTCTTTTCTCATAAATAAAAAACATTATTAATTTAATTAATATTTATTAAAAATAGGATAAAACAAAACTAGCCATTGAACCACCTAGCTAATAATTTCACACATTTGACACTTCCCGTTTATACTTCACATACCTGCCAGAATATTGTCCACACATTGATTATACAAAATCACAACATCATTGCAAAAAAAATCTTTATTAAATCACTGGCTTAATAAATCAAGTAATGCCATCTCAGGATCCAATCCATCTCTCAAGACCAGTCTAAATAACTTTTAAAGAACATTTCTACTTTCTCAGAGATCATTTACACTTTCTCAGAAAATCTAGAGAACTGCTTATGTGCCATTTATATTACAATGATATATTGCTTTTCGTGATATTTACTTGGTTTATTTTTTCTTTCGTACTTAGTTGTAAATTTCTTTAGGTAGGACACCACATTTAAAAATCTTTGCAATATTTATAGAATTGAGCACAGTACTTTGTATTTATCAAATACTTTATATTTGTTGAATAAATGCATTTTTAGTATGAAAGAAGGCAGGCAGTACGTAATAAGCATATACACTTTGGGAAAACTATTGACTTTTTAAAAAATTTTAAAGGTCATGTTCTTCTCTATTGGCTATTTTTTATGATTTATCAATGCTTACTGACAACATAGAGCTAATGTAGTTTTTGAGAAAGTGGACTATAGTGAACTTCACATAGGAATTAATTCAAATGTTCCAGGCATCAAGCTATGTTAAATAAAAGGTCATCTTCTGAGCTTACTTTAAGTTAGTGTGTGATCACTGTACTTTGGGCAAACAGGTCTGGAAACTAGTGGTATTAACAATAAGCAACCATTTGTTTTATTCTGTGTTGTTGTCTTTGGGGCAACCACATCCCGAGCAATGTCCCCTATGTGTTCCAAACTTTCAGAATTATGTAATACAACTACAAAGGCAGATAGAAACATTTTAAGTTTACTCTGAGGCTATATACGTTTTATTTTTATATATTTCATTGTTTACTTTTATATGAATTTGTGCTTTGAGCTATGACTTTATGTTTTTCTTAATTTAATATCAGAAATGATTCACATATTTAAGTTTAAAAGTACACTCTTTCCCTTTTACCTCTGCCATTCTCCTCTCCCTTCTCCTTTCCTCACCCACTCTTTTCCTTTCTGTCTCCCTTCTCATTTTCAATATTTCAAAAATATGTCACTTCATTAAAATTTATGTAAAATCTATCCAAATAAAGTAAAAGTGATTCACCAAAAATACTGACAACCACAACAGCGATTCTGGGCATTATAATAAATAACTCAGAGTTAGTGGAGAGAGACACTGTTCAGCATGGGAAGACTTTTGAATGTGACAGGTTACTCATGAACATACATGCATAACTATTTTTCTACATACATATTCTCCCCCCAAAACAATATGTGTGTGTGCACACCCATGCACGTGTGTGTGTAGAACACCTAGATGAGAATTTAAAATGCCATCAATATAACATTGAAAATATGTAATTTGTTCACATGATAATTCTAGTCCCTGATCCAATTAAAAAATGTATATTACCTTATTTTAATTTTTTTTTCTTTTTTTTTTTTTTGGTGAGACATTGTCTCGCTCTGTCGCCAGACTGGAGTGCAGTGGCGCGATCTCGGCTCACTGCAAGCTCCGCCTCCCGGGTTCACGCCATTCTCCTGCCTCAGCCTCCTGAGTAGCTGCGACTACAGGCGTCCGCCACCACATCCACCTTATTTTTTGTATTTTTAGTAGAGACGGGGTTTCACCGTGTTAGCCAGGATGGTCTCGAGCCTTTTAACTTTTTAAAAACGCAAACAAACTGAGTAGGAGATTCGTTAAGAAAAAAATGTTTGCCTTGACAATATGATATGTTCTTTAAGAACTCAGTAATTATTTTCTTTTATATTTACCTAAATAACACACTGTACATCCAAGGTTATAAAACTGTCCATCCCTGGAATTCTGTCTTGCCTTGACTTCTGGGAATTCTGTAAAAAATGAGAAGACCTCTTCTGGCAATGGCCTTTGAACAGGGGTGCTAATCCTTTTGCTCTGGCTGCAGAGCACTATGCCATTTAAGATAATGAGGTTTAAACTAAAGAGCTTCTGCACAGCAAAAGAAACGACCATCAGAGTGAACAGGCAACCTACAGAATGGGAGAAAATTTTTGCAATCTACTCATCTGACAAAGGGCTAATATCCAGAACCTACAAAGAACTCAAACAAATTTACAAGAAAAAAACAAACAACCCCATCAAAAAGTGGGCAAAGGATATGAACAGACCTTTCTCAAAAGAAGACATTCATACAGCCAACAGACACATGAAAAAATGCTCATCATCACTCGCCATCAGAGAAATGCAAATCAAAACCACAATGAGATACCATCTCACACCAGTTAGAATGGCAATCATTAAAATGTCAGGAAACAACAGGTGCTGGAGAGGATGTGGAGAAACAGGAACACTTTTACACTGTTGGTGGGATTGTAAACTAGTTCAACCATTATGGAAAACAGTATGGCGATTCCTCAAGGATCTAGAACTAGAAGTACCATATGACCCAGCCATCCCATTACTGGGTATATACCCAAAGGATTATAAATCATGCTGCTATAAAGACACATGCACACGTATGTTTATTGCGGCACTATTCACAATAGCAAAGACTTAGAATCAACCCAAATGTCCATCAGTGACAGACTGGATTAAGAAAATGTGGCACATATACACCATGGAATACTATGCAGCTATAAAAAGGGATGAGTTCGTGTCCTTTGTAGGGACATGGATGCAGCTGGAAACCATCATTCTCAATAAACTATCGCAAGAACAGAAAACCAAACGCCGCATGTTCTCACTCATAGGTGGGAACTGAACAATGAGATCACTTGGACTCGGGAAGGGGAACATCACACACCCGGGCCTATCATGGAGAGGGGGAAGGGGGGAGGGATTGCATTGGGAGTTATACCTGATGTAAATGACGAGTTGATGGGTACTGACGAGTTGATGGGTGCAGCACACCAACATGGCACAAGTATACATATGTAACAAACCTGCACATTATGCACATGTACCCTAGAACTTAAAGTAATAATAATAATGTAAAAATAAAAGAATTCAAAAAAAAAAGATAATGAGGTTATTCTTTCACATTGGCAATATTGTGAAAGACCTGAATATTTCAATAGTAGGAATTATGTAGATATGCAGATGGATTAAATGTAGAACTGATTGTACCAAAAATTCTATGTTTTCTGAACATAGAGTTTGTATTTGTAATAATCAGTGACTATATTTACATTGATATTACCTTATATTTTGAAATAAAATTGGCAACACTTTGTGATAAATAGCTTATCAGTTCGTTTTCACACTGCCTGATGAAGACAAACCTGAGACTGGGGAGAAAAAGAGGTTTAAGAAAGTCACAAATATTCTACAATTTCAGACTAATTTGGTAACAAAAATTTTTTAAATAACTTCTTCCGCTTAAGGGTTAACAATCTGAGGTTAAGTTTATTACATATTCATACATATGTGCAATAATTAGATTGCTTAATTCTTATGATAAATTTGGATTCTTATGGAATGAGAGAGTGAGTTTTTGGAGGGGGGAGGGCAAGAAGTGTTAATTGCACAGCTTGGTTCAAGTGGGATACCACTGTGAGAAATTTTAATCAAGTGAATGTAATATTCATATACTTCCCTCTATCATCCCTTCTACAAATGTTTAAATATTCATATGGCAACACTCTATATCATTAGGTTCCTTCAGTTTAAAGAATCACTAATTATTTTGGTTTGATGACAGGTATATTTCTTTTTATTGATAAAAATATTAAAAGGAATCCTACTTTAAATACTATAGTAAACTATATAACTTCAAAAATATTGACAATGTTTTCAATTCTTTATTATAAAATTGCAAAGATTAAATATCGTCTAGTCTAAAACCTTCACTATTCATACAAGGAACATATGAGAATAGATTATTCAATCCATTATGAACATGACTAATGAAATTCTATTTGTGCTTGGTTAGCACTTTTCAGCTTGGAAAAAGGTTTAATAATTTTTAGAACTACAGTCCTAGCTGTCTTCCATTTACAGATTTCTTCCAAAACAGTATACATAATGAGTCATTAATTCATTAGAATATAACTTTTGCCTAATTTTTGTACCATTGAAGTTATTAAGTACACTAGTCACCTCTCTGTTGCAACATTGAATAGGCACATTTATCTTCATTGTTCTTAACCTCTCAAAAGTATTTGTCCCCAATTGTTTACTCACTTACATAAAATGCTGCCACTTGTCTTCCTTAATATCTCCTTTCCTCTTTGTCACTGGTGCCACCTTCTTTTATTCTGTTTTTGAAGTAGTATAAAAGCTTATTTTTACTCTACGCTCTTTCCTTCTAAGAACTTATATTGCTTTAAGTTTAATTACTCTTAATACATAACAAATTTCCAAACGTTTTTCTCCAAATCATACTTGTCCTGGGAGTTCCAGATATCTGTATCCAACCATGTAGTTCCTATCTCAATATTCAAATATACATATACAGGCCGAGCACGGTGGCTCACACCTGTAACCCCAGCACTTTGGGAGGCTGAGGTGGGCACTTTGGGAGGCTGAGGTGAGCACATCACCTGAGGCCAGGAGTTCAAGACCAGCCTGGACAATGTGGTGAAATCCTGTCTCTACTAAAAATACAACAATTAGTCAGGCATGGTGGTATGCTCCTGTAATCCCAGCTACTAGGGAGGCTGAGGCAAGAGAATTGCTTAAACTTGGGAGGCAGAGGTTGCAATGAGTGGAGATGACACCACTGCACTCCAGCCTAAGTGTACATATTCAATCATGAGTCACTTAATGATGGGGATATGTTTTGAGGCATGTGTCAGTAGACAGTTTCATCCATGTGCAAACATCGAGTGTACTTCCACAAACCTAGGTGATATGTCCTTCTACACACCTAGCCTATGTGGTATAACCTATGGCTCCTAGACAAGAAACCTGTGCAGCCTGTTACTGTACTGAATACTGCAGGCAATTGTAATATAGTGATTGGTATTTTGTATCTAAACATATCTAAACACAGAAAATGTACAGTGAAAGTACAGAAGTACAGTATTATAAACTTATGGAATGACTATCATATACGCAGTTTGTTGTTGACCAAAATTTTGTTATGTGGTATCTGAAATATGTGTGTATGTGTGTGTGTATATACATATGCAGAGAGGGAGAGACAGAGACAGAGATAAAAAGGGAGTCAAAGAGCAAGATAGAGACACAGAGACTGAGAGCTTTTGCTGAGCTGCACCCCATAAATATTTGTATGTTGTGTTTATACTCATTTCAAATTATTTACTATTTTTTTCTTGTAATTTTCTGACTCATAGCTTATTTTAGAGTTTATTATATAATTTCTGCATATTTGTGAATTTCCTGAATTTTTTTTTCTGTTACTTATTTCTAATTGCATTCATTGTAATCAGAGAATGTACTGAGCGTGATTTGGGTCTTTCTAAATTTATTGAGACTTGTGTTAAAGGCAAAGATATGATCTATCCTGTTTAATATTCCCTGGGAAACTTAAGAATAATACATATTCTGCTGTTGCATAGTGTTTTATCAATGTCTCTTATGTCTTGTTCATTTATAGTGCTTTTCATTCTATTTTCTTTTTTATTTTCTAGTTTTTCTATTAATTGGATTTGAGGCAATAAGTCTCCAACAATTATTGCTGAATTGCTTAATTCTCCTTTTTGTTAGTTATTCATATATTTGGGGCCTGTGTTGTTAATACTATATATGTATTACATTTCTGATTGATATTATAAAATATTATTTTTGTCTCTAGTAACAATTTTTGTCTTAAAGTTTATTTTGTCTCATGTTAGAATAGACAGCTCAGCTCATCTTTTGTTAGTGTTTTCATGGTAACTTTTTTCATCATTTTAATTTAAAAAAAAATGGTTATCTTTGAACCTGAAGTGTTTCTTGTCTTTTTTAGAAAGCATACAGTTTGATCATTCTGTTAAATCTATTGCTCCAATCTCTGCCTTTTGATTGCAGTGTTTATTCTTTGTATATTCAATTGTTTAATGTAATTACAAGAAAGATAGTGTTTCAGTCTGACATTTTTCTGTTTGTTTTCCTTATGTCTCACATGGTTTTGTTTGATAAATAGTTGCCTTCTAATATACTATTTTAATTTTCTTAATTTTTTTACTATAGTTTATGAGCTTTTTTAAAATGGTTAACCTGGAGATTACAATCAGCTTCTTAATTTATAACACTATAATTTGGTTTATACCACCTTAATTTCAATCATTCACAAAATCTATGTGCCTATATAGTTCCATCCATCCTACTTATTTTTGGTTTTATTGTCATACAAACATTACAGTGTACATTTTATGCCCATTAATACAGACATAATTACCTCATTAGATATTTGTCTTTTAAATCAAGTAGGTAAAAAAAAGTATTAAAATCTACATTTATACTTTTTATATTTAACTATATAGTTACCTTTCCTGCTGCTTCTTATGAGTGTATGCTGATTTGAGTTACCGTGTAATGTCCTTTCTTCTCACCTTAAAAGACTTTCTGTATGTTGATTTTAGACCACAGTCACTAGCTATTATTTCTATTTTTTGGTTATTCAGGATGTCTGAAATTTGTCTTCATTTTTTTTGAGGATAATTTTACTGTCTATAGAATTTTTTGTTGACAGTATTTTTCTTTCAGCCCCACTCGTTTATTTCTGACAAGAAAGCAGCTGTTAATCTTAAATATGTAGTGGATTCCTTCTACATGTTGTATTACTTTTTTCTGATGTTTTTAATATTCTTTGATTTTTGTTTTCGACTGTTTATTATTGAGTGAGGTTAATACTGCTTTATTAAGAAAATAATTCCTACCTTTTAGGTCTAGTTTAGGTCTTCCAAATACATTTTGGAAGAATTGAGAATGAGAACCTAATCTGGATTGTAAATACAAATCTAATTACAAATAATATTTTTTAATTAATTGTGAGATTAGGAAGCTAATATCTGTATCCTCCATGGTTATGAGATAGATGAAGACATTGCCTTTTTAATATATTATCAATGTATGTACAATGTCAGTCACTTAACAGGACTATAGTAAATATTTTTTAATGGATAAGTTAAGTGTAAGTGAAAGAATTTAAGTGTCATTTAAAAGTTATTAATATGATGTTTGAATGACTGTGAGAAACCAGAAGATAAAATAACTTTAAATCAATTTAACAAAATGTACAGAATTAAAATTTCAAGGCAATAGTTATAACAAGCTAGATCTTGTAGCAGTAACTAACATCTGGAGATCTGTAGTGGAAGTACAAGAATTAAGTCTTTTCACACTTATGCTAAATATTCAGCAATGTTCAGCTCTTATTCTGATCCATATCACCTTCACTTAAGAACTTAGCCTGATAGTGATGCTTTTGTCTTCAAAACTGCTACATGTATGAAGGCAAGAAAGAAACATTGGTAACCACAACTGGCTCTTAAAGTTACTCTCAGAAATGCCATTATATCACTTTCACTCACATTTAATTGGCAAATATGAGTTGCATGGGCAATCTTAACTCAAGTGGACAGACATGTATAACCCTCTAATAAGATAGGGTAGACAAGTCATAGGGCCAAGCTGGTCCCTCATAGAGAAGGAAAAACAATCTTCTGGAAAGCAGGGTAGTTATTAAAAAATAAATAAATAAATTGTAATTTACCACAATGATATTGATCCCCAGTCTAATGTTGATTCTACTAAATTGGTTTATATAGTTAGTCACAGTGGCTCATGCCCTTATCCTAGCACTTTGGTAGGCCTAGGTGGGAGGATGATTTGAGCCCAGGAGGTCGAGACCAACCTGAGCAACATGATGAAACCCCCTCTCTATAAGAAATACAAAAATAAGCCAGGCGTGGTGGTATGTGCCTGTAATCCCAGCTACTTGGGAGGCTGAGGTAGAAAGATCACTTGAGTCCTGGAGGTTGAGGCTGTAGCAAACTGTGTTCATGCTACTGCACTCCAACCTGGGATGGAGAGTGAGACCCTCTCTCAAATAAAATAAAATCAATAAAAAATTGGTCTACATAATGCATATTCCATTACTAGTAATAACTGATAACTAAGCTTTGATGTGCATATATATATACAGTGGCTCTAGTATACACAAAAGCAATTTACTGCAGAGATTTATTCACAGTTCATTAAATAGCTATACAAAACTGGTTTTATACTTTCCAAAGCATGTTTATGATTTGTAGAAATGACACCTTAGACATAAAAGTAAAATAAAACATTGCTTTGACTTCTGACATATCTGGAATAGCAATGCATCAATCACCCACAGCCTAAAGAACAAGATGATGTTTAGTGCTGAGAAAGTCTGTCTAAAAATATTGCCTGAGAGGCATATCATGATCTTCTTTTTTTTCTCAAAAATTAGTTGTCCAGAGAGACCTTCATCAACAACACAACATATGTACTACATTATTTAGAATGTATGTTTTTCAAAACCAGAGAGAAAAAAAAGAAAAACAGAACACACACTCTGGACAATAACTTAGGATGTTGCATCTACAAATGACTTTTTTTGTACAAGCATTTTCTAAAGCTCCTTTTTTTTTCATATTCTTGAAGGAACAGACAGAACAGTCAAAAATTTACTTTGGGTCTTGTATTGTGCTAAATAATTTGAAGGATACAATTAAAATATATAAAATGGATACTATCCTGAGGCAGCCAGCCAGTAAGATGGTGATTTAACGGAAAATTAAACAATTAAGAATTAATCAATTCTCAGCTCACTGCAAACTCCGCCTCCCAGGTTCACACCATTCTCCTGCCTCAGCCTCCTGAGTAGCTGGGACTACAGGCGCCCACCACTATACCCGGCTAATTTTTTGTACTTTTTCGTAAAGACAGGGTTTCACTGTGCTAACCAGAATGGTCTCAATCTCCTGATCTCGTGATCTGCCAGCCCTGGCCTCCCAAAGTGCTGGAATTACAGGCATGAGCCACCGTGCACAGCCAAGAATTAATAAATTCTTAATCCCAGTACTTTGAGAGGCTTAATCCCAGTACTTTGGGAGGCCAAGGCATGTGGATAATTTGAAGTCAGGAGTTCAAGACCAGTCTGACCAACCTGGTGAAACCTCATCTCTACTAAATTACAAAAATAAAAAATAAAATAAAATAATAAAATACAAAAATTAACCTCATCTCTACTAAAAACAAAAAATAAAATTAAAAAATAGTGGTAGCAGTCACCTGTCATCCCAGCTACCAGGGACGCTGAGGCAGGAGAATCACTTGAACCTGGGAGGCAGAAGTTGCAGTGAGCCGAGATTACACCACTGCACTCCAGCTTGGGCAACAGAGCAAGACTCCATCTCAGGAAAAAAAAAAAAAGGAATTAATAAATTCTAAAATGAATAGTGCAAAATTTTGGACAGAGATATCCAAACCAGCCGGATATCTACTTGTGGTGCTGAGGCAGGAGGACTACTTGAGCCCAGGAGGTCAGGGCTTCAGTGAGCTATGATCACGCTACTGCATACCACCCTGGGTGAAAAAGTAAGACCCTGTCTCAAAAAAAAAAAAAAGATATCCAAGCCTAATTATATAAAACAATGAGATACACTACACACATACACACATACTCACATATATGATATATATATATGATACCAACATCAAAGGCACACAGTAATGGAAAATCTGTAGTACCATAGTTTTTGACACAATCAAAAGTATGTTTTATTCTCAGAACGATTTAAATTTGGATTCTTGAGAAATACCAAAATAGTGAATGTAAAGTGATCTCCCCACAAAATTATGATGAGTTACACATTATATTACGATGCATACAATTTCATCTTAAACTTTAATAAACTGATTAATTTAAAATAATTCTAGACATTAACAGAGCAAGTATTAACTTCCAGCCTGAGACAAGACACCAATGGAAGAGAATAACAGAATGAATATAACACCAGAAAACAAATTTTATGGTAGATGTACCAAAAGCAGTGTTTAGCAGAAACTTTCATTATATCAGAAGCAAACTGAAAAGTAATGAGCTAAAGAGTAAGTTCAAGAAGTTATAAACAAGCAACAGAATAAGCTATGAAAAGAAGAAAGTGAAAAATAAGGATCAGAGAAAAGCATAATGGAATAAAAAGGTGAAGTCTGAAAATAACAAATATTTTTAAATATATTTCTAAAATATATTTAGAAGATATGAACAAACTGGCTAACTTTAGGCAGACTGATAAGAAAATGAAAATACAGATGAAAAATATTAGTCTCTTTTATTCAGTCTCTTTATTATTGCTATATATTTTAGTAATGTAAAACTTAGTGGGAGGATACTGTTCATAATATAGAACGAAAATAGCAAAAATAATCCAAGGAGAGAAAACCTTAGGCCAACATCATTATGAACATCAATGCAAAGAAACACACATGATATTAACTAATAGAATTCAGAGGTACATTAAATGTATAATATGCCATAATCAAACGTTTCATTACAAATTAAGGATGTGTTTTCTGTAGGACACATATGTTGATTAAAAATATAAAACCAACAGAGGTGCACCCAAGGTGGCCAAATAGGAAGAGCTCCAGCCTCCAGCTCTCAGCATGAGTGACACAGAAGACAGGTGATTTCTGCATTTTCAACTGAGGTACCGGGTTCTTCTCACTGGGAACTGATGGAAAATCGGTGCTGCTCAGCTGGTGCAGGCCGACCAGCGAGAGCTGAAGCAGGGCAAGGCATTGCCTCACCTGGGAAGCCCAAGGGGGAAGGGAATTCCTTTTCCTAGCCAAGAGAAACTCAGACAGACAAAACCTGGAAAATCGGGTAACTCCCACCCTAATACTGAGCTTTACCAATGGTCTTAGCAAATGGCACACCAGGAGATTATATCCCACACCTGGCCCGGAGGGTCCCACGCCCACAGAGCCTCCCTCATTGCTAGCACAGCAGTCTGAGATCTAACTGCAAGGTGGCAACGAGGCTGGGGGAGGGGCACCCGCCATTGCTGAGGCTTAAGTGGGTAAACAAAGCCACCAGGAAGCTTGAATTGGGTGGAACCCACCACAGCTCAAGGAGGCCGGCCTGCCACTGTAGACTCCTCCTCTGGGGACAGGGCACAGCTAAACAAAAAGCAGCAGAAACCTCTGCAGAGGTAAATGCCCCTATCTGATAGCTTTGAAGAGAGCAATGGATCTCCCAGCATGTAGGCTGAGATCTGAGAACAGACAGACTGCCTGCTCAAGTGGTGCCTGACCCCTGAGTAGCCTAACCGGGAGACATCCCGACTACGGGCAGACCGACACCTCACACCTCACAAGGTGGGGTACACCCGTGAGACGAAGCTTCTAGAGTGAGAATCAGACAGGTACACTCGCTGTTCAGCAACATTCTATCCTCTGCAGCCTCTGCTGCTGATACCCAGGCAAACGGGGTCTGGAGTGGACCCCAAGGAAACTACAACAGACCTACAGCTGAGGGTCCTGAATGTTAGAAGGAAAACTAACAGAGAGGACACCCACACCAAAACCCCATCAGTACGTCACCATCATCAAAGACCAAAGGCAGATAAAACCACAAAGATGGGGAAAAAGCAGTGCAGAAAAGCTTGTTATTCAAAAAATCAGACTGCATCTCCCTCTCCAAAGGAATTCAGCTCATCGCCAGCACCGAATCAAAGCTGGACGGAGAATGACTTTGACGAGTTGAGAGATGAAGGCTTCAGTCCATCAGACTTCTCAGAGCTAAAGGAGGAATTACATACCCAGTGCAAAGAAACAAAAAATCTTGAAAAAAGAATGGAAGAATGGATAACCAGAATAATCAATGCAGAGAAGACCTTAAAAGAACTGAAAGAGATGAAAACTATAACACAAGAAATATGTGACAAATGCACAAGCTTAGGTAACCGACTCGATCAACTGGAAGAAAGAGTATCAGCGATTGAAGATCAAATGAATGAAATGAAGCAAGAAGAGAAATGTGGAGAAAAAAGAGTAAAAAGAAATGAACAAAGTGTACAAGAAGTATGGGATTATGTAAAAAGACCAAATTTATGTCTCACTGGTGTATCTGAAAGTGAAGGAGAAAATGGAACCAAACTGGAAAACACTCTACAGGATATCATCCAGGAGAATTTCCCCAACCTAGTAAGGCAGGCCAACATTCAAATTCAGGAAATACAGAGAACGCCACAAAGATACTCCTCCAGAAGAGCAACTCCAAGTCACAAAATTGTCAGATTCACCAAAGTTGAAATGAAGGAAAAAATGTTAAGGGCAGCCAGAGAGAAAGGTCCAGTTACACACAAAGGGAAGCCCATCAGACTAACAGCAGATCTCTTGGCAGAAACTCTACAAGCCAGAAGAGAGTGGGGGCCAATATTCAACATTCTTAAAGAAAAGAATTTTAAACCCAGAATTTCATATCCAGCCAAACTAAGTTTCACAAGTCAAGGAGAAATAAAATCCTTTACAGATAAGCAAATGCTTAGAGATTTTGTCACCACCAGGCCTGCCTTACAAGAGACCCTGAAGGAAGCACTAAACATGGAAAGGAACAACTGGTACCAGCCATTGCAAAAACATGCCAAAATGTAAAGACCATCGAGACTAGGAAGAAACTGCATCAACTAATGAGCAAAATAACCAGTTAATATCATAATGGCAGGATCAAGTTCACACATAACAATATTAACCTTAAATGTAAATGGACTAAATAGTCCAATTAAAAGATACAGACTGGCAAATTGGATAAAGAGTCAAGACCCATCAGTCTGCTGTATTCAGGAGACCCATCTCACATGCAGAGACACAAATAGGCTCAAAATAAAGGGATGGAGGAAGACATACCAAGCAAATGGAAAACAAAAAAAAAAGCAGGGGTTGCAATGCTAGTCTCTGATAAAACAGATTTTAAACCATCAAAGATCAAAAGAGACAAAGAAGGTCATTACATAATGGTAAAGGGATCAATTCAACAGGAAGAGCTAACTATCCTAAATATATATGCACCCAATACAGGAGCACCCAGATTCATCAAGCAAGTCCTTAGAGACTTACAAAGAGACTTAGACTCCCACACAATAATAATGGGAGACTTGAACACCCCACTATCAACATGAGACAGATCAGCGAGACAGAAGGTTAACAAGGATATCCAGGAATTGAACTCAGCTCTGCACCAAGCGGACCTAATAGACACCTACAGAACTCTCCACCCCAAATCAATAGAATAGATATTCTTCTCAGCACCACATCACACTTATTCCAAAATTGACCACATAGCTGGAAGTAAAGCACTCCTCAACAAATGTAAAAGAACAGAAATTATAACAAATTGTCTCTCAGACCACAGTGGAATTAAACTAGAACTCAGGACTAAGAAACTCAATCAAAACCACTCAACTACATGGAAACTGAACAACCTGCTCCTGAATGACTACTGGGTACATAACAAAATGAAGGCAGAAATAAAGATGTTCTTTGAAACCAATGAGAACAAAGATACAACATACCAGAATCTCTGGGACACATTTAAAGCAGTGTGTAGCAGAAAATTTATAGCACTAAATGCCCAAAGAGAAAGCTGGAAAGGTCTAAAATTGATACTCTAACATCACAATTAAAAGAACTAGAGAAGCAAGAGCAAACACATTCAAAAGCTAGCAGAAGGTAAAAAATAACTAAGATCACAGCAGAACTGAAGGAGAGAGAGACACAAAAAACCCTCCAAAAAATCAATGAATCCAGAAGCTGGCTTTTTGAAAAGATCAACAAAATTGATAGACTGCTAGCAAGACTAATAAAGAAGAAAAGAGGGAAGAATCAATTAGACGCAATAAAAAACGATAAAGGGGATATCACCACCGACCCCACAGAAACACAAACTACCATCAGAGAATACTATAAACACCTCTACCCAAATAAACTGGAAAACCTAGAAGAAATGGATTTCCTGGACACTTACACTCTCCCAAGACTAATCCAGGAAGAAGTTGAAGCCTTGAATAGACCAATAGCAGGCTCTGAAATTGAGCCAATAATTAATAGCCTATCAACCAAAAGAAGTCCAGGACCAGATAGATTCACAGCCGAATGCTACCAGAGGTACAAGGAGGACTTGGTACCATTCCTTCTGAAACTATTCCAATCAATAGAAAAAGAGGGAATCCTCCCTAACTCATTTTACAAGGCCAACATCATCCTGATACCAAAGCCTGACAGAGATACAACCAACAAAGAAAATTTTAGACCAATATCCCTGATGAACATAGATGCAAAAATCCTCAACTAAATACTGGCAAACCGAATCCAGCAGCACATCAAAAAGCTTATCCACCATGATCAAGTGGGCTTCATCCCTGGGATGCAAGGCTGGTTCAACATATGCAAATCAATAAACGTAATCCAGCATATAAACAGAACCAAAGACAAAAACCACATGATTATCTCAATAGATGCAGAAAAGGCCTATGACAAAACTCAACAGCCCTTCATGTTAAAAACTCTCAATAAATTCGGTATTGATGAAATGTTTCTCAAAATAATAAGAGCTATTTATGACAAACCCACAGCCAATATCATACTGAATGGGCAAAACCTGGAAGTATTCCCTTTGAAAACTGGCACAAGACTCCTATTCAACATAGTGTTGGAAGTGCAGGCTAGGGCAATCAGGCAAGAGAAAGAAATAAAGGGTATTCCGTTAGGAAAAGAAGAAGTCAAATTGTCCCTGTTTGCAGATGACATGATTGTATATTTAGAAAACCCTATTGTCTCAGCCCAAAATCTCCTTAAGCTGATAAGCAACTTCAGCAAAGTCTCAGGATACAAAATCAATGTGCAAAAATCACAAGCATTCTTATACACCAGTAATAGACAAACAGAGGGCCAAATCATGAATGAACTCCCATTCACAATAGCTTCAAAGAGAATAAAATACCTAGGAATCCAACCTACAAGGGCTGTAAAGGACCTCTTCAAGGAGAACTACAAACCACTACTCAGTGAAGTAAAAGAGGACACAAATAAATGGAAGAACATACCATGCTCATGGATAGGAAGAATTATTGTGGAAATGACCATACTGTCCATGGTAATTTAGAGATGCAATGCCATCTCCATTAAGCTACCAATGAGTTTCTTCACAGAATTGGAAAAAACTGCTTTAAAGTTCATATGGAACCAAAAAAGACCTGTTATTGCCAAGACAATCCTAAGCCAAAAGAACAAAGCTGGAGGCATCACACTACCTGACTTCAACTGTACTACAAGGCTACAGTAACCAAAACAGCATGGTACTGGTACCAAAACAGAGATATACACCAATGGAACAGAACAGAGTCCTCAGAAATAATACCACACATCTACAGCCATCTGATCTTTGACAAACCTGAGAGAAACAAGAAATGGGGAAAGGATTCCCTATTTAATAAATGGTGCTGGGAAAATTGGCTAGCCATAAGTAGAAAACTGAAACTGGATCCTTTCCTTACTCCTTATACGAAAATTAATTCAAGATAGATTAGAGACTTAAATGTTAGACCTAATACCAGAAAAACCCTAGAAGAAAACCTAGGGAATACCATTCAGGACATAGGCATGGGCAAGGACTTCACATCTAAAACACCAAAAGCAACAGCCACAAAAGCCAAAATTGAGAAATGCGATCTAATTTAACTTATGATCTAAAGAGCTTCTGCACAGCAAAAGAAACTACCATCAGAGCAAACAGGCTACCTACAGAATGGGAGAAAATTTTTGCAATCTACCCATCTGTCAAAGGGAATTTCCAGAACCTATAAAGAACTCAATCAAATTTACAAGAAAAAAACAAACAACTCCATCAAAAAGTGGGCAAAGTACGTGAATAGGTGCTTCTCAAAAGAAGACATTCATACAGCCAACAGACACATGAAAAACTGCTCATCATCATTCGCCATCAGAGAAATGCAAATCAAAACCACAATGAGATACCATCTCACACCAGTTAGAATGGCAATCATTAAAAAATCAGGATACAACAGGTGCTGGAGAGGATGTGGAGAAATAGGAACACTTTTACACTGTTGGTGGGACTGTAAACTAATTCAACCATTGTGGAAAACAGTGTGGCGATTCCTCAAGGATCTAGAACTAGAAATATCATTTGACCCAGCCATCCCATTACTGGGGATATACCCAAAGGATTATAAGTCATGCTGCTATAAAGACACATGCACACGCATGTTTATTGTGGCACTATTCACTACAGCAAAGACTTGGAATCAACCCAAATGTCCATCAGTGACAGACTGGATTAAGAAAATGTGGCACATATACACCATGGAACACTATGCAGCCATGAAAAAGGATGAGTTCATGTCCTTTGTAGGGACATGGATGCAGCCGGAAACCATCATTCTCAGCAAACTATCGCAAGAACAGAAAACCAAATACCGCATGTTCTCACTCATAGGTGGGAATTGAACAATGAGATCACTTGGACACAGGAAAGGGAGCATCACACCCTGGGTCCTATTGTGGGGAGGGGGTGGGGGCAGGGATAGCATCAGGAGATATACCTAATGTAAATGATGAGTTAATGGGTGCAGCACACCAACATGGCACATGTATATATATGTAACAAACCTGCATGTTGTGCACATGTACCCTAGAAATTTAAGTATAATAAAAAAAAAGTAAAAAAATATATATATATAAAACCAAAGGATCAAGTTGATGACAAGAGAGAAATTGACTAATTCAATATTTATATTTAATATTTTAAATGTTAAATAGATAATATAGATACATATTTAACATGACATATGTGTGTGTGGATGTATATCCATTAATTTGACTATGAGTAATTAATAACCATATTCTATGTAAATATACTTATGCTTAAAAGAAATACACAAGATGCTTTCCTACTGAATTCATGAACTATACAAGTCAATCTTGCCCACTATAACAAATATTATTCTATTTATTTTAGCAGTGCTAACCATATTGATTTAGACATAGTTAAAATACTAGTTTTAAATATAGTCTACAAAGAAGAAACATGGAAGATTATTTAATTGCATATCAGAAAAATACATGAGAATCATCTAAAAAACTCATTAAAAATTAAAGAATTTACTATAATAAAATGTTACAAAACTAATCTAAAGGAGTCATCTTCTTTTTCATGAATAAAAAGATGCTTAAAATATATGACAGAAAACAAACCTCTTTAGAGTAGTAAACAAAGCATTTATATCTATATCTGCATCTATGTCAATATTTACAGGGAAATGGGAGAGAGGAAGAAACAGAAGAGCATAGAAAAGTAAGAATACCTACTGAGAAACAAATAAATGATTACAATAAATGGAAAATGTAATATAGTTCTAGATTTTAAAAAGCTCAAATTGTAAAGATATAAAATTTTCTTAAGTCAATCTATAAATTCAACTGAAATCCAATTAAAATAACAGCAGGACAGGGTTACTGAGAAAATAAATATAGTAGACTAATCAGGAAAATCATAAAAAAAAGAGTAATGAGGCAAAACATACTCTTCACACACTAAAAGATTGGAAGCTAGAATAATTAACATAATTTGTTACTATCACCAAGACACATAAATCAAAGGAACAGACAGAGTTCAGGAAAAAACACTAAAAATACATATACTATATAGTATGTCATAATGATGGCATTTTAAGTTGGTAAGGACATGAGAGTGAACCACACTTGCAACAGATTTTGTGTCTGTGTGTATAAGATGTGTGTAATGCTTATTACAAAAATAATTTTTCATAGATTAATTTTTAGGGTTGAAAATGAGAAAATAAATGTTATGAGAGTTGACTGTGTTTGCTAGCCTACTTTTTATTAGGAAACACCTTTTCAATGGAAGGAGAGATTTCCTCCTATTCAGTTCTTAATTAATACTTGGCAAAATTTTAGACTAAGACAATTCTTAAAACACACAAAGACAGAAATCAGTGATAGGATATTTCAACAAAGAGCTTTTATTTTTATTCACAAAAATGGTCTATGCATTGGACATTACTCAATTGGTTTCCTAATCCTGTGAAAGTGAGTCACTTTTCTTCTTTGTATAAAGTACAAATTCTCCTCGACTTACATAATGAGATTACATCCAATTAAATCCATCATAAATTGAAAATGCACTTTAATACTCTATCCCAAGGCCAGGTGCAGTGGCTCACTCCTGTAATGCCAGCAATTTGAGAGGCCAAGGCCAGGTGGATCACTGGAAGTCAGGAGTTCAAGACCAGGCTGGTCAACAAGGTGAAACCCTGTCTCTACTAAAAATACAAAAATTAGCTGGGCATGCTGGCGTACACCTATAATCCCAGCTGCTTGGGAGGCTGAGGCAGGAGAATCGCGTGAATCCAGGAGGTGGAGGTTGCAGTGAGACATGATAATGCCACTGCACTCCAGCCTGGGTGACAAATCAAGACTCTGTCTCAAAAAAAAAAAAATCTACCCTACCCAACATCATAGACTAGCCTACCTTAAACATACTCAGAACACTTATGTTAGCCTACAGTTGGGAAAAGTCATCTAATACAAAGCCTATTTTATAATAAATTGTCAAATATCTCTAATAATTTAATGAATACTGAGCTGAAAGTGAAAAAGAGAATGTTTGTACGGGTACTTAAAATTCAGTTTCTACTGAATGCATGTTACAGTCACAAAATTGTAAAGTTGAAAAATTGTAAATCAAACTATAGTAAGTCAGGAACTATTTGTACCTGAATAATTGTTCACTCCCATTTCCCCAGTTTGATAAGCCTGTCTCCTTTTTATTGATCTGATTAGGAATCAATAATGTTATTCAATTTCATTATTTGTCTTTTAAATATAGGTCATAGAGGCAGCTTTTTCTAATCTTTAATAGATTAAGCTTGAATAATATCCCTGAATAAATAAAAACAATTTTGTTAAGTATTACATGCATTTTATTGCATCATACATATACGTCTCAGGATTTAAAGTTCAGATTTTAGAGTACCAAGGAGTAAAAATAAGTTACAGTTATGAACTTCACTTCTTTTTGTGTTTGCTTGTTTTCCCTAAATAATGAAGAATTATAATCTGGAAAGTAAATCCAAGTCTCGGAAAAGAACTCTGCAATATTCTCTTCGCTTATTTTGTTTGAGGAGTTTTTCTAAGCAATACATGTAATACACTCCAAATGTCAAAAAAAAAAAAAAAAATAGGTATATCTGACTATATAAAAATGTAGAATACTACCAAAAATAATCAATCAAGATATTTAAAAATTGCAAAAAATACTACAGTGAGATTCTTACTTATTAGTCGAATACAGAGCTCATAAAAATAAGAAATCCATCACAAACAAACTTATTTGGAAAATAAAAAAGGATGTAAATTGCTAAATGATAAAGATGAAAGTTAAGAATAGCAAGAGAGTTTGGATATTTAATTTTAAGAATGGAAATAAATAATTTTTTACCTATGTTATTAAAAACTATTAATTTGACAAACCAATAGCCGTTAAGTGTATCTGTCTTTTAAACTGTTAATAGGTCTGTAAATTGAGAACATTTCTGGAGGTAAATTTGCAATGTTTAGAAAAACTTAAATGCGGGTACCTTTTTAACCATCAGAGCTAGAAATGAAAATATACCCTGTGACTATCTGCTATATGTACTGTGATTACTGATATACTCATAAAATTCTCTGTGTATACACATACACCCTCCATCCCCCAACACACACACTCAAGTTAATTATGATGTATTATCATTTATAATGACCAAAAACTGAAATCAACCAATGTGACTATCAACAAAAAACTGATAAAGTAAATCCTGCTACATTCATATGATGAAAAGTTATTATAAAGAATGACTTTGTTCTGGAAAGAATGCCAAGATATTTTTAAAACATAATTAAAACTCAAGATACAACTACAATGTATACATTATCATCCATTATGTGTAAATCAAATTGATGGACAGATCAATTGGATTTACACATAAGTTGCTGTATAGATATTAGATTGATGGTACTATAAGTAAATAAATAGATGAAAATAAATTAAAAGTGTCTTCTTTGTGGAAGGCACTATAATCATTTTGAAAACTAAATCACATTTGGAGTGTATTGCTAGGATAGAACAGGGATATAAAGCAGGGAAATAAGGATTTCATGTGTCATTTTGTTTTTTTTTAACATAAAAAATGTGCAGAATTAGTCATATGAACTGCTTATTGAACATTTTATTAAATATAACATAGAGAAAACGGTATAAATCACAAAGGTATAGCATAACAAAACCACACACCAAACGTAATCCAGCATATAAACAGAACCAAAGACAAGAACCACGTGATTATCTCAATAGATGCAGAAAAGGCTTTTGACAAAATTCAACAGCCCTTCATGCTAAAAACGCTCAATAAATTCGGTATTGATGGAACGTACCTCAAAATAATAAGAGCTATTTATGACAAACCCACAGCTAATATCATTCTGAATGGGCAAAAACTGGAAAAATTCCCTTTGAAAACTGGCACAAGACAGGGATGCCCTCTCTCACCACTCCTATTCAACATAGTGTTGGAAGTTCTGGCTAGGGCAATCAGACAAGAGAAAGAAATCAAGGGTATTCAGTTAGGAAAAGAAGAAGTCAAATTGTCCCTGTTTGCAGATGACATGGTTGTAAATTTAGAAAACCCCATTGTCTCAGCCCAAAATCTCCTTAAGCTGATAAGCAACTTCAGCAAAGTCTCAGGATATAAAAATTAATGTGCAAAAATCACAAGCATTCTTATACACCAGTAACAGACAAACAGAGAGCCAAATCGGGAATGAACTTCCATTCACAATTGCTTCAAAGAGAATAAAATACTTAGGAATCCAACTTACAAGGGATGTCAAGGACCTCTTCAAGGAGAACTACAAACCACTGCTCAGTGAAATCAAAGAGGACACAAACAAATGGAAGAACATACCGTGCTCATGGGTAGGAAGAATCAATATCGTGAAAATGGCCATACTGCCCAAGGTTATTTATAGATTCAATGCCATCCCCATCAAACTACCAATGAGTTTCTTCACAGAATTGGAAAAAACTGCTTTAAAGTTCATATGGAACCAAAAAAGAGCTCGCATTGCCAAGAAAATCCTAAGTCAAAAGGACAAAGCTGGAGGCATCACGCTACCTGACTTCAAACTATACTACAAGGCTACAGTAACCAAAACAGCATGGTACTGGTACCAAAACAGAGATATAGACCAATGGAACAGAACAGAGTCCTCAGAAATAATACCACACATCTACAGCCATCTGATCTTTGACAAACCTGAGAGAAACAAGAAATGGGGAAAGGATTCCCTATTTAATAAATGGTGCTGGGAAAATTGGCTAGCCATAAGTAGAAAGCTGAAACTGGATCCTTTCCTTACTCCTTATACGAAGATAAATTCAAGATGGATTAGAGACTTAAATGTTAGACCTAATACCATAAAAACCCTAGAAGAAAATCTAGGTAGTACCATTCAGGACATAGGCATGGGCAAGGACTTCATGTCTAAAACACCAAAAGCAACGGCAGCAAAAGCCAAAATTGACAAATGGGATCTCATTAAACTAAAGAGCTTCTGCACAGCAAAAGAAACTACCATCAGAGTGAACAGGCTACCTACAGAATGGGAGAAAATTTTTGCAATCTACTCATCCGACAAAGGGCTAATATCCAGAATCTACAAAGAACTCAAACAAATATACAAGAAAAAAACAAACAACCCCATCAAAAAGTAGGCAAAGGATATGAACAGACATTTCTCAAAAGAAGACATTCATACAGCCAACAGACACATGAAAAAATGCTCATCATCACTGGCCATCAGAGAAATGCAAATCAAAACCACAATGAGATACCATCTCACACCAGTTAGAATGGCAATCATTAAAAAGTCAGGAAACAATAGGTGCTGGAGAGGATGTGGAGAAACAGGAACACTTTTACACTGTTGGTGGGATTGTAAACTAGTTCAACCATTATGGAAAACAGTATGGCAATTCCTCAAGGATCTAGAACTAGATGTACCATATGATCCAGCCATCCCACTACTGGGTATATACCCAAAGGATTATAAATCATGCTGCTATAAAGACACATGCACACGTATGTTTATTGCGGCACTATTCACAATAGCAAAGACTTGGAATCAACCCAAATGTCCATCAGTGACAGACTGGATTAAGAAAATGTGGCACATATACACCATGGAATACTATGCAGCCATAAAAAAGGATGAGTTTGCATCCTTTGTAGGGACATGGATGCAGCTGGAAACCATCATTCTTAGCAAAGTATCACAAGAACAGAAAACCAAACGCCGCATGTTCTCACTCATAGGTGGGAACTGAACAATGAGATCACTTGGACTCGGGAAGGGGAACATCACACACCAGGGCCTATCATGGGGAGGGGGAGGGGGGAGGGATTGCATTGGGAGTTATACCTGATATAAATGATGAATTGATGGGTGCTGTCGAGTTGATGGGTGCAGCACACCAACATGGCACAAGTATACATATGTAACAAATCTACATCTTATGCACATGTACCCTAATAAAAATAAATAAAATAAAAAAAATGTAAAAACAAAAAAACAAAAAACAAAACAAAACAAAACAAAAAAACAAAACCACACACCATGAGTATACATATTTGACCAGCATACAGATTAAATAATATACTTCAACATTGTTGTAGGACTTTTTCTTGGGTCAGCTAAAGATGGGATCCTTGTCCCACGGCCATGGAAGTTTAGGCTTGCAGATGGTTCGAAGGGTGAATAAAGCAGGGTTTTATTTGGTGAAAACGAAAAAAAGGGAAAACACGGACTCTCTACAAGGCCAGAATCCCCTGCTAGAGTGCTTCCTGCTTCGCCCTTTGAATCCCAGGTTCCACACAGGAAGAGGAGGGGATAGGCTTCACCCTGCTGCAAATGGCACAAACTTCCCAAGGCTCCACCTGAGTGTGCAGGCTGGCTGGATTCTGCCCAGGACTCCCTCCCACCTGGCTGTCTAATTCCTCACTCTAAAGAAGTACATCTAATTGCAAATAGAATAAGGATAAGGACAAAGACCAATCTTAACTGCTTCATGCTGACAGGGGGCGCTGTTTCAGGAGGCACTGTTTTGGGAAAATGGCAGTCACAGCTCCCTCAGAGGCCTATCTAAGGGTCCCCAGCAGAAGGGGCCATTATCAGAGGCTCCAGTTGCATGACTATTTGGAGTCTCATGAGCAGAAGGCAGGAACAGACAAACCAGGTTATTAGAAAACATGTATCAAAACAAAACAACGGGAGAGGCAAGGACAGCTCAAAAACATTGAGGCCTTTTACCAGTTTGCACAGGGAGACGGAGGCCAAAAGCCTGACTGGTAAAAAATACTTTACCCTTGGCTGGGCGTGGTGGCTCATGCCTGTAATCCCAGCATTTTGGTAGGCCGAAATGGGTGGATCACCTGAGGTCAGGAGTTCAAGACCAATCTGGCCAACATGGCGAAACCCCGTCTCTATTAAAAATACAAAAAATTAACCAGGCCTGGTGTCTCAGGCCTGTAATCTTAGCTACCCAAGAGGCTAAGGCAGGAAAATAGCTTAAACCTGGGAGGTGGAGATTGCAGTGAGCCAAGATCACATCATTGCACCCCACCCTGGGCAACAAGAGCAAAACTTCATCTCAAAAACCAAAAACAAAAACAAAAAACCTCTACCTTTTTGCCGGCATGTTGGGCTTCTGGTTGCCTTCCCCTGAGCCCGATCTTAAGCCGACCAGTTTAAGGTCTGGGAAATTAACTCTTCCCAGTTTGGAGAATGCATCTGAGGAGAGTGTCCCATAGTAGAGACACAATTACCTATCTGTGAAGAGAGAAACGAGGAGGAGAAAGGAGAAGAAGGTGTTTTTTCAAAGGAGTCCCAGGGTTTCAGGATGCATTTGAAAGGGGTACAGACTAAAGATGAATGGCTACCCATCTAGACAGAGGAGAGGGGAACAGGCATCACTGGTTCCCTTCTCTTCTTAGCAGATACCTGGGGTACATGAGGGAGAGAGGGAAGAGCATCCTCTTTCCTTCTTCCGTCTTTGTATCCCTGGGTCCCAGCAACCTTAGTAGGTGCTGACATGAGTGCCAAAGCAGCTTGCACCCATGAAGCAAAGGGATCTAGAGGGTTGGAATCACCCACTCTTACCCACATAGGCCCTATCTCCCCTGCTGTCAGTAGCCTGGGATTCCCTAGACCTCATTTATGCCATGGATACTAACGTGACCTTTATTCATGAAACAGGAAGCTTGGAGTTGGCTTGATAGGCAGGATCATCCATGTTCACCTGCACCGTGCTTTTTAACTTATTTTATCCTTTGCCTCTGGATCCCTGAGATCCAGTTTTCTTCCTAGGGCTTTGACCTGAAGTTTGCAATTGAGTTTGGGACAAAAATGTGTCTCGGGGGTGCTGCATGGACTCCTTATCATAAGCTGAATGCTAGGAAACTGGAACTGAGTCCTCCTCCAACAAAGGAGAGAAAAAGACATCTTGTGACACACCCAGATAATTGGCGGCTATAGTTATGCTTGCTGAGATACGGGTGTATGGTACTTGGCTTTGGTTAGTTCCCTTGGTCTTACTTTCCCAAAAGGAAACCTTCAAGTGGTGGGCATCCTATTTATTGCCATCAACTGGCACGATTTGCAGAATAATTGCTGAGGACTAGAATACTGATCCAGGTTTCTACATTACCCATCCCTTTTATTCTTTCTGAGCTGCAGCCAGAGATTACTGGTTGGTTCACCGGAACAAGCAGGGTTAGCGTAAATATAGGCAAAAACTTAAAAATAACTGATGAGTTTAGGATTTAGTGACAAATGTATGGTAAGTTTTAAAACATAATTTCTCATACCATATGACCCAGCCATCCCATTACTGGGTATATACCCAAAGGATTATAAATCATGCTGCTATAAAGACACATGCACACGTATGTTTATTGCGGCACTATTCACAATAGCAAAGACTTGGAATCAACCCAAATGTCCATCAGTGACAGACTGGATTAAGAAAATGTGGCACATATACACCATGGAATACTATGCAGCTATAAAAAGGGATGAGTTCGTGTCCTTTGTAGGGACATGGATGCAGCTGGAAACCATCATTCTCAGTAAACTATCGCAAGAACAGTAAACCAAACACCGCATGTTCTCACTCATAGGTGGGAATTGAACAATGAGATCACTTGAACGTGGGAAGGGGAACATCACACACAGGCGCCTATTGTGGGGAGGGGGGAGGGGGCGGGAATGGCATTGGGAGTTATACCTGATGTAAATGACGAGTTGATGGGTGCTGAAGAGTTGATGGGTGCAGCATACCAACATGGCACATGTATACATATGTAACAAACTTGCACGTTATGCACATGTACCCTAGAACTTAAAGTATAATAATAAATAATAATAATAATAATAAAAATTTTAAAAAACATAACTTCTCTCCTTCCAGTCCTCATTGAAAACAAATTATGTTAGGACTGAGTTATTTGCAACACAGAATTTAGTTTTATACTTGCCTGATTATTTGCATAAAGTGCAGCAAGAATAACTGTTTCTACATAGGCCTTTTGGATTGGCTTTGATGAAAGTCTGTACCACAAGAAATCTCAGATAAGGCCTTTAAAGCTGAACTTTAAAGGATCTGTCTCCTCAAGTACCTGTGAGTTGGGTGATCCTTTCCTCTTAAGGTCCTAAGACAAACTTGGAGCTGCGGGACATGTTAGAAATTTGGAGTTCCTGGATCTGTTAGAAAGTGACATTCTTTACTGACCACAGGTCAAGAACCCTCTACAGGGACTATGTAGACGAGAGTACAAGGCCAGTCTCCCATGGGGCTTTTATCAGCTCTACAAGTCAAGATTGATTCCTTAAAGGGAAGTATATCCTTCCACCCTTGGTAAAATGACCACTTTCTCCAATTGTGTCCTGTTGCAAAAGAAAAATGGATTCTTATTGTACTGATGCAAACAACTATATTGCCATAAGTTAAGAATACTCACAGACAGTTTCCAAATTCTAGAGGATTCAGGCAGAGAGAAGCAAACGTGCTCCAAATTTTGTTCATAGGAGTATACCTTGCTCAATTATTAAAGGCTGTAAATAGTTCAAAATAAGTTTCCTTGACTCTGAAAAACAAAACATGGATCAGGATTATTCCAAGCAAAAATCAAAAAGGTTGCTTCAGCTTTCTGAGTTTAGTCCACTTAGTTAACATTTGTTTTGCTTGATATTTGTGAACATTCGGCTCTTTATGAGTCCTGTATGTTTTGCTTTATTCCAATGTTATAATCTCCAAAGTTATTGGAAGCCTGTATTTGAGAACACCTGTTACAGTTCTATAAATTATAAACCATCTTTTGAAAAGGATTAAAACAAGAAAAACAATTGTCTATGAATAGCAAAACGTCTATGGTAGTTATAGTTAGAAACATGATTGATGAAGTTTGGTTAGCTCCATGATTTACAATAACTTAACATAACCTCAATTACTATTGATAGCATATACTTAGACATTAGAGTTTTAGAAATTCCATACAATTTTGGAATATGTATTAACATTATTCCTAAAAATATAACCTAAAGATTGAACATCATTTATTTCCAGTAGTTTCAATTACATGTCATAATAATAACTTCTAACAATTTTTAACTTTAAGGTGAAACCTGGTAAGTTGCCTTAATTGTGTGCTAAGTGCAGCCAAAGTTTGACGTTTTTCAGCATAATTAAGGGTGTGGATAGTTCCATATATCCCCAGGCCTTGACAACTGTGAAGCCGGCAAGTCAAGTAGTTCTCAAGACTCAGAAAGCAGTCTATAACCTGAAAACATTTAGCAAACCTTGCATCTGCCCATATAATTTAGTCACCTATTTACATTGTAATGATACCTGCATTTTACCAATAGTCTTTAAGGCTCTTTTTATTTCTCAAAGATTAAAGTCACATGAACTGAAAGGTACCACAGCTTTTATCTTCCCTTCAAAAAAATATTCAATCGCTTGTCTTTCTTTAAGCCAAATTAATTAGAGCTATTTTTACAGACAACAGAGACACAGACAGGCAGGAAAAAACCCAGTTCCCAGGTGGGGTTCTGTAAGATACAGGGCTAGGAAAACATGCAGATACCAAACCAGAAAGGAACTTATTCCCTAAGGCAGGATTGCTAAACAAAGACGTGCCACCACAGTTACAAGCCATGCCCTCCAGGATGGAAAGCAAGATGGAGGCTTGTTTTCACAACCAAAGCTTGCAGAGAATATAAACAGAGACAGTTGGGGGGCCTGGCTTAGAAAAATGTCTTCTGGAAAAAAAAAAAAAAAAACTTTAAAAAGTTAACTGCTGATGGGGTAGAGAAGGGGAAGAAAAAATAGTTTAAAAATGCCTGGGGAAGAACCTTTTATTCTCATGCAACCGGTTCCTCCACCAGGGAGAAAAGTTTACCCTTAATTACTGTCCAATAGAGTTAAACCCCTTGGCCAGGGAACGGGAAGGCTGCGAAAGTATGTGGCTGGGAACCAGCCAGCCTCCTGTGTGTGGGACCCTTGGGCCATGCGTCCAGGTCCTGGCACAGAGGTGAGGGCGGTGGGTGGCGCGGAGCTGCTGCTGGCTGGTCTGTCCTTAAAGAAGAAAGAAAAAGGCCTGAAAAGGCCTGATTCCCAGAAGCGACAAGGGGTGGGGGTGCGGTTTCCCATAACCTCAGAAGTTTGAGGATGAAAAAGCTTAAAAACCAGAGGGGAGGCCGGGCGCGGTGGCTCAAGCCTGTAATCCCAGCACTTTGGGAGGCCGAGGCGGGCGGATCACGAGCTCAGGAGATCGAGACCATCCTGGCTAACCCGGTGAAACCCCGTCTCTACTAAAAATACAAAAAATTAGCCGGGCGAGGTGGCGGGCGCCTGTAGTCCCAGCTACTCGGGAGGCTGAGACAGGAGAATGGCGTAAACCCAGGAGGCGGAGCTTGCAGTGAGCCGAGATCGCGCCACTGCACTCCAGCCTGGGTGACAGAGCAAGACTCCGATTCAAAAAAAAAAAAAAAAAAAAAAACCAGACGGGAAAAAAAAGATCTCTTGGTTTGCATTTCACTCACCGCTTCTAGAGCCCCCACATTGCACGCCAAAAATGTTGCAGGACTTTTCCTTAGTTCAGATAAAGATGGGGTCCTTGTTCCATGGCCTATAAAGTTTGGGCTCACAGATGGTCTGAACGGTGAGTAAAGCAAGGTTTTATTGAGTGAAAAAGAAAAAAGGGAAAACAGGGAGTCTCCGCAAGCCCACAGGATCCTGCTAGATTGCTTCCCGCCTTCCCAGTTCAAATCCCAGGTTCCACACAGGAAGAGGAGGGGCCTAGCCCACCGGAAACCACTAGAATTTCCCAAGGCTCCATCCCAGTGCTCAGGCCAGCTGAGTTTTGCCGGGAACCCTTTCCCACCTGGCAGTCTCATCATTAGTCCAGAAGTTCCCTTCATGTTCTCCATGACTATTTTTCATTTTAACATGAAGATACACAACTGATATTATTAAATGCTTGGCTACAATTCTAAAACCATTGTTACTATGTGTGAAAGGAGTGCAGATTTGGTTTTAAGTAATTTAACATTGAACGTTTTCTATGAACTATCTTAAAAGTGATTAAAATTTTAATATTTTAAAACAGAAAGTTTTACCAACATTGCTCCCAAAACAAAACAAAAAAATAGAGTTGTTAACATTTTTTCTCAACAATATAATTTACTTTTCTTACAAGAAAATTGTAGGAATTTAGCATTTCTGTAGTATTCTTCAGCTTTATTTATAGTCGCCAAGCTATAATTTTATTGAATTTGATTAACACAGCTAGATTATTTAGAGTTCATAGTATACTTAGAAATGTGAGATATTGATTCTTCAACTTTACAACCCACATTCATCCTATACCTTAAGATTTTTAAAATATGGTATTTTAAAAAATAATTTTTTAGAACGGTTGATGGTTCATCCCAAAATTGAATGGAAAGTAGAGAGTTTTTCCATATCCCTTCCCCATCATATGTCATCAGGGAAATGCAAATTAAAACGAAAGTTAGATACCACTATGTACTTACTGGAATAATCAGTATCCAGAACACAGACAACTTAAAATTCTGGGAAGGATGTGGATCTAGAGAAACTGCCATTCATTTGTTGATGAGAAGGCTAAATGTCATAGCCACTTTCAAAGACAATTTGGTAGTGTCTTATAAAACTTAACCTGAAGTTAACAAGTGTAGCTTTCATCATTGTCAATATCCCCCACCAGTACAATTGATTAATCTACATTGCTACAACATGATCATCCAAATTCCATAGCTTACATTAGGTTCACTTTTGATGTTCTGCATCTTGTGGGTTTGGAAAATGTATACCAATACGTACTTACCATTTCAGTATCATAATGAATAAACTTACTGCCTTGAAAATTCCTCCAGCTGTTCAGCCCTCCCTGCACCCTAACCCCTGACAATGATTGGTGTTTTTACTGTCTCCATAGTGTTGCCTTTTCCCAGAATGTCATACAGTTTGAATTATATAGTATGTAGCATTATTATACTGGCTTCCTTTACTTAACAGTATGCATTTAAGTTTCTGCCGTGTCTTTTCAGGGCATTTTGGTTGCTTCGAAGTTTGGCAATTATAAAGCTACTAAAAGCATTCATCTGAAGGTTTTTGTGTGAACATAAAATTGCTACTAATTTGTGTTACTGCCAAGGGGCTGGATTGTATAGTAAATTTATGCTAAGTTTTATAAGACATAGCAAACTGTCTTTGAAAGTGGCTATAACATTTAGCCTTCTCATCAACAATGAATGGCCGTTTCTCTAGATCCACATCCTTGCCAGCATTTGAAGTTGTCTATGTTCCAGATACTCATTATTCCAATAGGTGCATAGTGGTATCTAACTTTTGTTTTCATTTGCATTTCCCTGATGACATATGATGTGGAACATCTTTTCACATGCTTATTTACTATCTGTATTTCTATTTTGGTGAAGTGTCTGTTAAGGTTTTTGTCCCATTTTTCAATCAGGTTGTTCATTTCTATATTGTGAAGTTTTAATTCATTATAATAGATAACAGTCCTATGCAAGGTATGTCTTTCTAAAATATTTCCTCCCAGGCCCTGGCTTGTCTTTTTGTTCTTTTGACAGTGCCTTTCACGGAGCAAAATTTTAAAATAAAGTCTAGTTTATGAGTTCTTTCTTTTACGTATTGTGCATTTGGTGTTATATGTAAAAAGTCATCACCAAACTCAAGGTTATTTAGAATTTCTCTTTTCTTCCGGAGTTTCATAGTTTTGTGTTTTACCTTTAGTTCTAAGATCTATCTTGAGTTAATTTTTGTGAAAGGCATATGGTCTTAGTCTGGAATTTTTTGCAGGTGAATATCCAGTTGTTCCACCACTATTCTTTGGAAACTATCTTTTCTTCATTGCATTGTCTTTGCTTCTTTGTCAAAAATCAGTTGACTGTAGATCTATTTCTGGCTCCTGCATTCTGTTCCGTTTATATATTTGCCTATTCATTTGCCAATAACATACTTGCATTAATTGCTGTAGCTTTAAAATAAGTCTTGAAGTGGAACAACGTCAATCCTCCAACTTTGTTCTTCTTCAGTATTGTGTTTGCTATTGTGGGTCTTTTGCCTCTCCATATTTGAGAATCAGTTTGTAAATATCCACAACATAACTTGCTGGAATTTTTATTCTGATTTAGTTGAATCTATGGGTTAAATTGGAAAGAACTAATATCTTGGCAATATTCAGATTCCTAATGCATGAGTATTAATTATCTCTCCATGTACTTGTCCTTCATTTCCTCAGATTTTTGTCGATTTCCTCATATATAACATGTACATTGATTAGATTTTTATCTAAATATTTCCTTTTTGGGGTGATAATATAAATGTTATTATGCTATTAATTTCAAAATTCACTTGTTCATTACTAGGTTATAAGAAAGTAATTGAATTTTGTATATTAAATTTGTTTCCTAGAACCTTGGTATAGTTACTTACTAGTTTCAGGTTTGTCTGTTTGCTTGCTTGCTTGCTTGCTTGCTTGCTTGCTTGCTTTTGGTCTATTTTGTTTTATTTTGTACACAGACAATCATTTCTTCTTTCCCTATTACTGTACCTTTTCCCTCTTTCCTTATCTTACTATATTAAGTCTTCAAGTACAATCTTAATAAGGAATATAAGAAGAGACATCTTTGCTTTGTTCCTGATCCTAGTAGGAAAGCTTCTAGTTTCTCACCATTAAGTACAAAGTTACCTGCAAGGATTTTTGTAGATATTCAGTTTTAAGTTGAGAAACTTCCTCTGTATTCTGTTTTTATCTAGAATTTTTTTTTATCATGAATGGGTGTTGAATTTTGTAAATGCCTTGTCAGCATTTATTACCATGATCAAGTAAATTTTATTTTCTTTAGCCTATTGATGTAATGGATTACATTAATTGATTTTTAATTATTGAATCAGCTTTTCATGACAGGCATAAATCTCTCTTGGTCATGGTGTATAATACATATACATGTATATACACACATATGTATTATATATAATTATATGATATAATTCTTTATATGTAATTCTTATATAATTTTTATGTATAATTTATATATATAAATTTTATATATAATTTATATATATAATTCTTTTCTTATATGTCCATTAAATGTTATAAAGTTTCTAAGTATTGCATTTCACAAATCTCTATTTTTTTTTTCTTTTCTTTTCATTCTTTTTTGAGACAGTCTTGCTCTGTTGCCTAGGCTGGAGTGCAATGGCACAGTCTTGGCTCACTGCAAGTTCACCTTCCAGGTTCAAGTGATTCTCCTGCCTCAGCCTCCCGAGTAGCTGGGATTACAGGCACCTGCCACCACTGACCGGCTAATTTTTGTATTTTAGTAGGGACAAGGTTTCACCGTGTTGGCCAGACTGATCTTGAACTCCTGACCTCAGGTGATCTGCCCACCTCAGCCTCCCAAAGTACTGGGATTGCAGGTGCAAGCCACCGCACCCAGCTATATATTCTTTATATAGAAAGAGTAGGATTTGATTTTCTACTTTTTC